>NC_063182.1:36946707-37130700 GCF_023159225.1 Perognathus longimembris pacificus
CATTATTTTATATAAATGTGAAGAAGCACTTAGGCCATTGTGCCTTTGTGTTTCTCTCCTAAAAAGAATATCTTTGTTTGGTCTCACTGTGTGTGAGTATCTAGAATCCTGTGTAATTTGTCATATCCCAGTGCAGTTTAGATCTAATTTCCACATATCAGAGAGAACACATGTCTCTCTGAGCTTGGCTTACCTCACTTAACATGATCTGTTCTAGTTCCATCCATTTGAAGGAAGTGAGTTCTCAAATACTCTATGAGGAGAGTTCAAGAAGATTCCTTGTCATTCTTTATTGCTTTTTTGTGGTTTTCAAACACAAAATATAATTGTCATGAACAAATATTAGAGAAATACAAACTACACAAAGAGAAATGATACCATAATTCAGCTATTCTCCTTCTGAAGAAAATCATTTTAAAGTGTTTGATATGTGGATTTATTTTACTTGCTTTCATGCTGTTGTGGAACTTGCTATTTCCACTTACCAAATACCTTAGATGACTTTCTAAATCATCTTATACAGACCCACTTCCTCTTTGTAGTGATTGTATATATTATATTAGTTGGCATTTCCTTGATTTGTTTAAAGACTTCCTCTCATTTACATAACTAACTATTGCTGATATATAAGAAACTTAATGATTTTGGCATGTCTGTAATTACCCCAACTTCCCTATTCACATCTCTCATTTGAAATTATTGTCTTACATTTTATAGGATAACAATCATATTTAGAGATAATGACAACTTTTACTCTTGTCAGCATTTCTCATCCTATTTTCTCATGTTGACTGAAGCCTTGGCCTAAGGTGTCCAGAAAAGCCAATAATGAGTGTCACCACCTAAGGCTATTTGTAATAGTTAAATTCTGAAATTATTTTTGAATACTCCTGTATTAAGTGTTTGATTGCCAGTTAATGGGCTTTTAAGAGGCAGTTGGTTCATAAAGTACCAATTTCATCAAAGTATTCATCCATTGATGATTTCATAGTTGAATGAACTATTCTGGAGTAGGATCCAGTTGGAGGATGCAGGTCAGTAGCTATATGCTTTTGAATGGTAATACCTCTGCTTCCTGGCTCTCACGAGGTGAATGGCTTTGTTCCGCCACACCCTTCCACAATGCTGTTCTGCCTCTCCACAACCCAGAAACAGCAGGGCCAGCGGACCACCAACTTATTGGAAACCTTTGAAAGAGCCAAAATAAATCTTTTCTCCCTTAAGTTGTTTCTCTCAGGTATTTTGTCACAACAACAAGAGTGACTTATACACCATCTGTGTAATTTAGGTAAAAGTTGATCTTTGGGATTCTAGAATAATTAAGAGAACTGTTATCTAATTAGTTTGTGCCTTTGGCATAAACATCCTTTTGTCTCCTCTTAGCCTTACAATATACTCTACAGGTGGGAGTTTCAAATGACTAATTTCAAGCAGCAATGTTAGAGTGAAGAGACAGTGGATGCACTAATTTGCAACTTTCCATCACAAGCATGATCCTGTTCTGTCTCCAGTTTCTGCCACTTTCTATCAAAGGAAAAGAAAACAAATTGCAAACTTTCAGGTTTCTAATTTCTGCTGTTGTCATACCTGTCCTATCTTTGTATAGTCCTGCTCCCAGGTGAATGGTGGTAACTGAAAGAGGAGCCCACATTTGCCTGATAGGGATCCAAAACTTGGATTTAATCTGAAACACACACACACACACACACACACACACACACACACACACACACACACACGCACAGAGAGAGAGAGAGGTATTTAAAAAAAAAAAAACTAAGATTGATTAAATAGCAAAGGACTTATTGGACAACTAATATCTCATCCGGTTTTGGTGAGAGATTATATTAAACATAAGGACTTTAGTAGAGCTGGGCACCAGTGGCTTTTGCCTGTAATTCTGGCTACACAGAAGGCTGAGATCTGAGGGTTGTGCTTCAAAGCCATCCTAGGCAGAAAAGCCCCTGAGGTACTTATCTCCAATTAATCAGCAAAAAGCCAGAAGTGGAGGTGTGGCTCAAGTGGTAGAGTACCAGCCTTGAGTGAAAAAGCTAAGCAGGAGTATGAGGTTCTGAGTTCAAGCCCCAGTACTCCCACACACAAAAAATACTTTGGTAGAGCTATTTATACTGTTAAGCCAATCTAGATGTTGTTTTAAATTGAGAAATATAAGTTAAAAGGAAAAGTTATTCCCACGTGATCTACAAGTCAGACAAAAAAATGGATTATTAAGGTTTGGGGAGGAAAAAAGCAACTCCTTGAGATCAGCACAATATTGTCAATACCCGAGCTGGAAAAGTTGGAAAGTTATGCTGTTTTTACTTAGCCTCATCTTGTTCTCGGTAATTGCTTCCTTTCAACCAAAACGTTCAGTGTAGAAGAGATATTCCAAGGCTTCTCTTTATATTCACGGCTGCAAGATCCCGTTTTAGCATAATTACAGTCTTAGAGTTGAAGAGACAGGCTCACTCTATCTGGCTCTGCAGCTGGCTTTCCCAATGACAATAGGACGCTCAGTCCCAGGCTGACAACTAGGGCAAGGCCCTCAGGCTGAAATTTTGCCCTTGCTTTGTCTGTATTTCTTGCTAGAAAATGGAGGAAATGGCTTAAAATGTTTAAAGAACATGTTATTATTCTCTCCAGGCTTTGAAAAGGGACTTGCTGAGCTCTGAAGGTAGATTTCAGAATCTCAAATCAGAGATCCTTCACCTTCACCTCTCCAAGGAATGTTACTAAGCAAAAGCAACCAGGAACGAGAGAGGGCATGGGGGAAGACTAAAGAAAGTGTACATTTCCCTGCTTGCTTTACGTAAACTACAAGTGACTCTATATTCAACTTGATGTCTTGCTATACAAATTCTTTTCGTGACTTGAAATCATAACTCTTCAGCTCAGCCCCCAGTTATCCACCAAGAGACCCATGCGCACATTCACACGGATTTCTCAGCTTTTCAACAAGACTAGGCTCCTCCACTACTCCCCAGCTAGTCCAGATTTGCTGCTTCACACCCCAAGTCCTCCTTACTTTTCCTCCACACAAATTCATACATCTATCCTCTTTGTAGTCCATATATTAGCTCAGTTTAGGTCTTTATATCTTTTTTTAAACTGAATTAATACAAAGCTTCTTAAATGGTCTGTGTACTTTTGGGATTTGCCTATCACATACTTTTGTAAGTTGCAGCTCTCATAGAACCATTCAAAATGAAACAAACAAAAAACATCCCTGTGTGACAGGTGCCAAGAGTAGCCATCGGAACACACAGATGAAAGACACTCTCATGAGTTGATTTTCTGTTCTGGTCAGATTAAAATCTTTACTGTCCCAGAGACAGGATATACCAGTGGTTCTCAGATGGGATGTCGATGCTATTTTGCCCGCCAGGAAACATTTGAAATGTTGGGGTGCCCTTTGTGATTGCTATGACTGAGGTAGGAAAGAAAATTACTGGCATCTGACCCTTGTAACAAAAAGTATGTGGCACAAAAGTCACTGATAGTCAGATGGCGGTGGCTTGTGCCTGTAATCCTAGCTACTCAGGAGGCTGAAATCTGAGGATCTCGGTTCCAAGCTGGCCCAGCAGTGGCACTGCTCAAGTGGTAGAGCCTTAGCCTTGAGCACAAAGAGGCTCAGGGAGAGCACCCAGTCTCTGAGTTCAAGCCCCTCACCCAACACCAAAAATTCATTGATAACAAGGTTGACAAACTTCATGTTCCAACATAATTAATGAAGTCTCTCATTAGTTCAAAGCCACCCCATGTGGCTTCAATTGTTCTATCCAATTGTCAAGGCTTGCTTCAACTCATCTTTCCCAGTCCTCTCTCAAGTTCCTCAGCCACTCTGTACTGCTCTCCATGAGTATACCATGCACTAGTCTTGTCTTAGAAGTACCACCATGACTGTAACTTGTCAGGTGGTTGTTTCAAATCACTGAGCCCATATTCTGCTGTCCACACGCTGCACACAGGCCTTGCATGTGTTACACATGATAAAAAGTCCTTGTAATTCAAAGATGAAGCTGTTAGCCTAGAAATTAACTATTGAAGTGGTCAGAGGAGACTATGCTTGCAGGTGTGAAACTTGGGCAATTAATCTCCTTCAGAGCAAAGCCAAAAGAAATAAGAATTTTAACAAGAAAGGGATGAGGCATCAACATGGACTTGTTGATAAGAAAGCAAGTGCTTGAATTGAATTCTTTTATATTGTAGATAGGTATACAAAACACAAGTTGCAACCATCACCATTTTTTTTTTTTTTTTGGCCAGTCCTAGGCCTTGGACTCAGGGCCTGAGCACTGTCCCTGGCTTCTTCCCGCTCAAGGCTAGCACTCTGCCACTTGAGCCACAGCGCCACTTCTGGCCATTTTCTGTATATGTGGTGCTGGGGAATCGAACCCAGGGCCTCATGTATATGAGGCAGGCACTCTTGCCACTAGGCCATATCCCCAGCCCCTCACCATCACCATTTTTGAGCATGCAGTTCTATGGCATTAAGTGCATTCAGATTATTTGCAGTCGTGCCCACTATCCACCTCATCTTATTTTTCCCAACTGAAGCCCTGTATACATTAAACACTAACTCCTCATTTGCCCCTCTCCTCTGCACATGCCCATCTTCATACTACATTCTGTCACTGTGAGTTTGACATATAAAAGCAGAGTATCTGTCTTTTCATTACTACTTGCATCTCACTTTGCATGTCTTCAAGGTTCATTGATCGTGTATGTATCAGAATCTTAAAAAAAAAAGACAGTAATATTCCATTGTGTGAGTGTTGTGTATGTATATACATATATGTATATATGCCACATATTTTCAATCCATTCATTTATTAATGAAAATTTGGGTTGCTTTGACCTTCTGGCTACTGTGGGAAATGCGTCTGTGAACATCATATATAAATATCTGCTTAAGTTCCTACTTTTACTTCTTCTTCCCTTTTTTCTTTTTCTTTCTTTGTTTCCAATGCTGGTGATCAAACCTATCTACTTACTTCTTTGGGGTATATATCAAAAAGTGTAATTACTGGATCATACAGTAATTCTATTTTTAATTTCAAAAACCATCCTGTCATTTTCTATAACAGCTGCACCACTTTATATTCCCACCAGAAACATACAAGGGTCCTAATTTCTTTACATCCTCATCAACACTTGTTATTTTCTGGTGATTTTTTAAAAATAACCATCTTAATGGGGATGAAGTTTTGATTTACATTTCCCTAATGATTAGTGATTCTGTTCATCTTTTGATGTGCTTTTTGGCCACTTAGAAGTGGGTATACATATCTTCAAAGAAGATATTCTTATGTTTCTTCTTTGAAGAAATAGCTATCTTTCTTGGCAATTGTAGAGAAATGTCTATTAAAGTCTTTTGTGTATTTTTAGCTAGTTTCTTTGTTTTCTTGTTCTTGAGTTACAGAGTTATATTATGTGTATCAGTCTTTTATCAGAGATGATTTGCAAATATTTTCTCTCATTCTTGGTTTGTTTGTTTACTTGTTGATAATGTCCAATTTATTTACTTTTTTCAATTAATCATTACCAATTCCAATGCCATAAGACAGTCCTTTTTCCTGTATTTTCCAGTAAGAGTTCTATAGTTCGTTGATCCATTTAGAATTAATTTTTTCATGTGGTTTACAGTAAAGGGTCCAGCTTTATTCTTTTACAGTAACATTGGTTGAATTGATTGTTGTTTCCCTCTTGTAGTCTTGGTGCTCCTGTCAAAATCATTTGATAATATACAAGAGGGTTTATTTCTGAGCAATCTATTCTATCCCTTTGATACACATGTTGGCCTTTATTCATTAGACCATGATCCTCAAGATCTCAGCTTTCTAGCTTTCTGAGTAGCTATGGTTATAAGTATGAGCCACCATGACTGGCTGCTATTATTATATTGCTTGCAATAAATCCTGTTCTTTTTTTAAAAGGATTTTAGTTGACTTGTGCACTGAAATATATAAAACATGGAAGATATTAAAGAAGACACAGCAAATGGAAAGGTATCCAGTGTTCAAAGATTATCAGACTTAATATTTTACATCAATACTATTACAAACAATATATTTCAACCAATCATGACTTTATTTTTCCCATGTGTATATATGTGTATGTGTGTGTGTGACACGCACACTCACACTTATAGCTTATAACATGACTACATTATTTCATGAGCAACATTTTGAACCTGGGCTTGTTTTACTTATTATTCTATTATACTCACTTTTGCCATGTTGTCACATAGTCACAGACGTAGAGTGTGCTCTTCCAATAGTGGACCCTTTGTGAAGGAAAAGGGCACCTTAGCCTAAGCTTTCGGTGGGGGAAGAGATGGAAATTTTCACTCCTTTTCCTCCAAGTGGTAAAAATAAATACTTTGTAAGGGAAAAAGAAAAGTAGAGACTTAAAGACTACCTTTGGGGATCTGTTTTGGTAATTAAATGGTAATACTCACAAGTCAAGAACATATATTGACTGGCAACTTGTACCTTCTTTGGATCTTGTCTAACCAATTCTAACTCTAAAATGTAGCATTTAACATTTGGAATCCATCCATCTTGAAAGACAAGAATTCCAAAGCATTTATTTGCTATGTATTTCACAGTGGATGCCTACAATATTTATATCCATCTGTAACTTCAGTTACTTAAGGAGTTTCCAATATCTGTTCAAAAATTCTGTGAGACTTGATCAAATACAAATAGATTTTTTAAAATAAAGAATCATCCTTGTAATATTTGATTTTATCCCATGTCTCATAATGAAAAGCTAAGCTGACAAAGCTTACAAATTGGTAAAGCTGACAAATTGGTAAAGACAGTACTGGGAAGCTTTGCCATGCTAAAGTTTGCCATCAGAAGAGTGAACATGCCCCTACAGTGAAAGAGTCTGTCTTCTAGAATTATCTCTCCTCCAGTTGTTAAAAGGAGCCTGTAAATACCTGACTTAACCAATGAAAATCCATAGCTTCACCTTTCTTTTAGATTTGTGCCATTTCTTGGATGAATTTGAGGACTGCTGAAATGTTAGCACAGGTCTTGGAGTCACTCTTTGTTTTGGTTGATCACCCTTTCCCTTTTTTTTTCACTTAATTTGAAGACCATGTTTTCCTAATCAGGCATTCTTAAGGTATTATGAACAACAACAACAAAAACAACAAAAAACAACCCAACAACTCTCCTTCTTTTCTTTCTCTTTCTCCTTCTTTGTCATTGTTGTCATCATCACCTTTAGAGCTTATTCCAGTTTTAAAACACCTATAAAATTGTCTAAATAAGCCATGTTTTCCTGATGTTATCACTTTCCTGAGGTTCAGGAATTGAAGCATTGGGGAAAAGCACTCAGAATATTCCTTTTCATTAACTTCTGTTTACTTTCCCACCCTGTTTGGAATATTGTAGAATTAGAATATATTTGATAGGGTTGATTAAAACTTTGAAAACATATTATACTCCAGCCCTAAAAAGATCTGAGGCCTTACTCAGATCTCAGAAGTTAAGATCACAAATACCCACCACTAAACAGCTACTGAAATACCCATCAATGTAGCTTTTTGGGTGCACATGGGAGGCTGTTTCCATCTGGGAGGAGGGACGGGACGCGCGCGCGCACACACACACACACACACACACACACACACACACACACACCTTATTGTAAAGTGCAGAAAGCATACATTTTAGCTAAGTCATTTTCACCGTGTTCCAGGGAAGTAGATAGCTCCATTAGGCAATGTCAGAGAAGATAACTGTGCCTAAATTACTTGCCAAAAATGCTTAGTGAGCATCCGAGAGCTGCATTCTACTTTCCACATTATTAAGCACACTCTTCAGAAGTACTCACACATTGCATATTGCTGACCAGAAGCCAGGGACAACTGTCTTCCTCTGATACCCCACAGTGACGCCCACAGGAACTTTCTCCCTTCAGGGTTCAACCCACCAAAAGGCCAGAGAGGATGTGCATCGCTCAGCACATCCTCATATCTAGGATTTGACTGAAGGATTTTTATGTAAGAAATTCCTGGATCCTAGAAAGGCAATCTTTTCCTTGAAAGGCACTTTTCTCAATAATATCAACATATCTGGCTTTCTCTGGATAAATACACTGAAATAAATGACCACTTTCTATATATCACATGCATGTGCAAATCATTACAGTGTGTACATCTTTCTAGGAAGCAAGAACTAAATTTAAGTTATCATGTATTTTAAATGTGGTATTTTGCTTGATGTACATAAATGGAGTCAGCTATCTCTAAGGAATTGTCTTTGAACATAAGGTCCTAGGATTATCTGCATCAGAATTATTTTACTTTAAGACAACAACAACAACTTTGGATTTGAGAGTTTTCTCACAGGTATGGTCTGGGAACCTACATTCTAACAAACACCTCAAGGAATGGCTTCTTTCCTAGACATCATTTGTTCTAAGAAAAACCTTTTGAAGAACTCTTGGGGGAAACGGAGTTTTCCTCCTTGGAAGAAGGGAGGAAATGAGCATTACTCTGCTAAATTTTTTTAGTGGAACTACTCATTTTAAAAAACTGAGGTGCAGGGGCTGGGATATGGCCTAGTGGTACAGTGCTTACAAAGCATGCACGACACCCTGGGTTCGATTCCTCAGCACCACATAAGCAGAAAAAGCCGGAAGTGGCGCTGTGGCTCAAGTGGCAGAGTGCTAGCCTTGAGCAAAAAGAAGCCAGGGACAGTGCTCAGGCCCTGAGTCCAAGCCCCAGGACTGGCAAAAAACAAACAAAAATATGTAGTTGCTTCAGCAGCACATATACTAAAGTTGAAATGATACAGAGACGATTGGCAAGGTCCCTGTGCCAGGATGGCATGCAAAAAAGTGAAGTGTTCCATATTAAAATAAAAACCCAAACCAGCAACAAACTAAGGAAAGGATATGGGTTGGAAAGGATGGTGGAAAATGAAGACATCAATCATGAAACATTATGCTTATAAACTAGTTTATTGAATGGCAACTGCTTTGTACAACTCAAAGATAATAAATATAGTTTAAAAAAAAAACAGGAGGGGCTGGGGATATAGCCTAGTGGCAAGAGTGCCTGCCTCGGATACACGAGGCCCTAGGTTCGATTCCCCAGCACCACATATACAGAAAACGGCCAGAAGTGGCGCTGTGGCTCAAGTGGCAGAGTGCTAGCCTTGAGCGGGAAGAAGCCAGGGACAGTGCTCAGGCCCTGAGTCCAAGGCCCAGGACTGGCCAAAAAAAAAAAAAAAAAAAAAAAAACAGGAGCAGTTTGGAGCATTGTTGAGTCTGTTGACTTTGTAATCTTCTCATCTCATTCTAGTTTCATTCCATTTCTCTCTACAATGAAATGAACCCTTTGTGCTCCAGCTGTGAATGTTCATTTGTTTTCATGGATTTTTTTTTGTGAGGGATGGGGCTGTTTGTTTGTGTCTAGTAGGACTGGAGTTGGAACTCGGGGTCTCAAGCTTCCTTGGCTGGAGCTTTGGCACTTGAGCCACACCTCCAGATCAGCTTTTTTGCTAGTTATTCTGGACAAGAGATCTCACAGACACAACCCGGGCTGTCTTCAAACCTTGATCCTCTGTATCTTAGCACCCTGAGTAGCAATGATTACATCCTCATGGATATTCATTTTTATCCAGCTCACTAAGCAGAACTATTTACCATGGCCACTATATTTAGGTAATAGTTTACTTATTACATGACTGAAAATTACTTCATTAGTCACTAATAGTGACTAGAATTCTAACTAGATTTTTTTCCTCCTGACCAGTGGATTGAGAGTACTACTATGACAAAATGCTATAGGCTGGGTGGTTTAAACTGTAGAAATTTATTTTCTCAAAATTCTGGAGACCCAAGTCCAAATTTAAGTCACTGACCAACTCAGTTTCTGGCAAAGTACCTGCTCCTGGATTATAGACAGCTGCTTCTTGCAGTTTTCTCACTTAGCTTTTCCTTGGTATGAAGACAGAAAGCTTTTCCTTTTTTTTTTTTTTTTAAATAAGAGCATCAGCTATATTGTAACATTAGGGTTTCATCATATGAACATAGAAGAGATACCATTTAGTCCATGGCAGTCCCTTACTAACTTCTATGAATAAATAAACTAGGGAATAAATGGTATAGCCCTATATTGGCATACCAGTTAGCAATTAAAAAGGAGAAACTACAGATATACAAAACAACATGAAATGAATCTCAAATTATTCTTAGTGATTAAAAAATCAGGTTAAGCTGGGCACTGGTAGTACACACCAGTAATCCTAGCTATTCAAAAGGCTGAGATCTGAGGATCACAGTTCAAAACCAATCCAGGCAGGCAAGTCTATGGCACTCATCACCAATTAACCACCAAAAGGCCAGAAGTGGAGCTGTGGCTCAAGTGTTAGTGTGTTAGGGACTAGCCTTGAGCACAAAAGCTCAGTGACTGTGCCTGGGCCCTGAGTTCAAGCTTCAGAACTCACATGTAAAATGGTCAAGTTAAAAGGACAATATACTGTATGAACCCATTTCTTTTTTTTTTTTTTTTTTTTTTTGCCAGTCCTAGGCCTTGGTCTCAGGGCCTGAGCACTGCCCCTAGCTTCCTTTTGCTCAAGGCTAGCACTCTGCCACTTGAGCCACAGCACCCCTTCTGGCCATTTTCTATATATGTGGTGCTGCCACTAGGCCTTATTCCCAGCCCCATGTATGAACCCATTTACATGATATTGCCTAGAAAAGACAAACCTGTGGGAACAGAACATGTGTTTTCTGGGGTCTAGGAGGGAGAGGAGAGAGAGAGAGAGAGAGAGAGAGAGAGAGAGAGAGAGAGAGAGAGAGAGAGAGAGAATCCAACAGAGGAATTTCTTGGTGTGATTAGAGCTATTCCGTATCTTGATTACTATGGTGGTTTCATAACATAAAAACTGCACATGAACTTTACTATGCCTCAATTAAATGTAATCTTCTTTCTTCCTCTCTCTCTCTCTCTCTCTCTCTCTCTTTTCCAGTCATGGGGCTTTAACTCAGAGCCTGGGTACTGTCCCTGAGCTTTTTCCACTCAAGACTAGTGCCCTACCACTTTGAGCTACAATGCCACTCTGGTTTTTTTGAGTGATTAACTGGAGATAAGAGTCTCATGGACTTTCATGTCCAGGCTGGTTTTGAACCATGATCCTCAGATCATGAATATATAATCCCAGCCTCCTGAATAATTGGGATTATAGGCATGAGCCACTGACATTCCGTATATTTAACTTTAAAAGTTAAAAAAATAGAATCCTGTGTCCTATATCCTTATCAGGTAGTCATTGTACTTAAGATAATGTTCAGTAATGATGTAATACTTCTTCCCTACATGGGGTATTTTTTTTCTTTTTAAAATTAACAGAATCTTCCAGGAAAAGATATTAATAAAACACTGAATCACAATGACAGTTGAGATAAATACTTTCTGTCCTGGAGTTGGGATGTCCTTTATATAGTCCTGTTACTGACTCCAAGGCCACCAAGGCCACAAATCAATAGTATTGTTAGCAAGGAGGGAAATTTGTGGTGAGACAGTCTTGAGTTTTCTTCTTGGGAGCCATTTTTTGAAGCACGGACAGAGGCATCAAAAGGAGCCACGGAATGTGAATCCAACCTGCTGTACTGTGTAGCAACACGCCCACTCAGGGAAGGAGAGCCAGGGTTTCCATTCCTCAAGGAATAGTCCCCTCCGCTTTATCTTCTCTCTCCACTTTGCTGCCACCTGCCCAGGGTCCACACAGCAACCAGATATTATTTCTACCATGTTTTGCCATCAACCAAAAGAAAAGAAAACTGGTGAGTAAACTCTTCTATAATAATGACATCAGAAAAATAAGTTTAACCTGAGCAAGCATCATTTAACAGATAAAAGCCACAATCTCAAATGGAACATCTTTTAGAGGAAACAAATAACATGGCATGCACTATCAGATAGAGGTGTGGCAAATATGCAAGTAAATCTCCTACACATTATTCCCCACAGAGTTTCTCCCCTGACTTGATAAGCAATGAACTCTTAAAGTATTTTCAGTATGATGATTCTAAACAGTTCTGAGAGGCCAATTTATCCAGGATGAAAACAAAAACAACTTTTCTCCAAAATAAAGGAATGGACCCTGTGCTCACTGCTTAGATTCTGTCGCCACTACCATTGCCCATGAGCACGTGTACTGTGGCACTAAGGGTAGAAATCTGTTAATCCAACACTGTCCAAGCTAGGAACTTCGTCTCAAAGATAGCTGGACATGGGAGTAGACATATGTAAAAAATTAAGGCATTTTTCTGGGACCCGTATTTTACCTATCAGGAACCTGAGACTTGAGCCTTTACCATGAGTCTATTTTGGAGTTGGCCTGCACTGAAAGCTAGGAGATTGTCAAGAATGGCTATGCACGATGGCTGTGATTAAGATTCAGCTGCTCAGGCTTATTTTTTCCTCTGGAGCTACAAAAAGCAGTTTTTTCTTGCCTTTCTCAGGTTTGGGTTGCCCAAGGAAACCCCAAAGCCATGCACTACTCTTGCCCTCTTGTTCATTCACATCCTATTTTTAGGACTTCTTAGCAACGGAGCTGCCTGTTATTCCAAACTAATATTTTGCATTCCTGATTCCATTGCTACACTCACCAACCTATCCCACCCTCAGATGGATGCCGTATCCTCGTCTGGACATCCTCTAGGGACAAAAGATCATATCCGGTAGGCCCTGGCCTATGCCTAGTAACTCCTGTGTCCACCCTCCTGATGCAGTCAAATCCCATCCCTAGCTTTCTCTCTGCCTGAGACAGGAATAAACTAAGCAACATTCTTTTTATAATAAAATTTTATTTTCTTTTATTGAAAATATGAAGAGTATAGAATTCTTTAATCTGCTTTTGAAAAGGCCAAAGGTTTAGAGAGTTACATTTACCCCACTCTCACTCCCTAGTATGGGAGGGGAGGGGAGACTTTGTATTTTCAGGCCCCAGGTTTAAGGAGTTCTGCCATTTTCAGTGTAAATCACAGAAGCATTTGTGCTACTGTTGTAAGATGCTGTAATATATGGGGGTGGGGGAAAATCTCTGCTCTATTCAACTCAGAATCCTGTTTAATCATTTGGTCTTGGCAGGTCTACTTCTCACCCATCACTTTTCTTACTAACAGCTTGTTCCTATTCTTAGCTTGGTGGGAATATTTGACTATGTGATATATTTTGGGAACAACAGCTAGAATCATTGAATGTACAAATAAGTTCATTTCACAGATATATAAATTAATTTAACAATTTTTTAAAGTCTGTTTTCCACAAGAAGATCCCATTTTTAAAAATGTCATATTCAGTATGAAATTTTTTCTGACATAATGGAAATACCATTTTTTTTTTACCAAAAGAACTTGATCAGAGCTAGTTCTCAAGAGATGTCAAAAACTAACAATATAATTTCAAGTAGTTATACACTCCCTGACATGGGCACGCTGCTGTGTGCTTTTCTGTGCCAGCTAATACGCTCCATTGAAGACTTTATCCTTGGTGGAGCCTGAAACAAAACATTCTTTGGGGACAGGTCTTTCATTTTCTTGCCAACTATTTGAAGCTTGGGCTGTCCAGTGCAAAGTTCCTATCACTCTAGTACTTAATGGAATGCTAAGAGGTGAATATGGATAATTTGCACTAGCATTCACTCTAAACTCATGGGTAGAGTCTGCTTTGAAACAGATTAAAATATAACCAAAACCTAATATCTAAGTTGCTTCTCAATAGCTGTAGGAGATTGATTCTAGCAGCCCCCACAGATACCAACATTTTCAGATATTTGTCTCTTTTTTTTTTTTTTTTTTTTTTTTGGCCCGTCCTGGGCCTTGGACTCAGGGCCTGAGCACTGTCCCTGGCTTCTTCCTGCTCAAGGCTAGCACTCTGCCACTTGAGCCACAGCGCCGCTTCTGGCCGTTTTCTGTATATGTGGTGCTGGGGAATCGAACCTAGGGCCTCGTGTATCCGAGGCAGGCACTCTTGCCACTAGGCTATATCCCCAGCCCCAGATATTTGTCTCTTATACAACATGGCACAATTTTGCATATAACCTATAGACTTCTCCTATATACTTTAAATCATCTCTAGATTACCAACAATATCTAATACAAAGTAAGCGCTACATGAATAGTTATTATATTATATTGCTTAGGGACTGACAAGGTAAATAGAGTCTGCACATATTCAGTATTTTTTTCCCAAATACATTCAGTTGGATGCAGAGGGCTGGTTTTTATGTTAATTCACTGCATTTCAGCTAAATAAACCAAGAAAGCAAAGATGGTGGGATTCTGTGACAGATGCAAAGAACACTCTATCCAGAAGTACAGTAGGTTATTCTTATTACAACTAGCCCTAAGGTTAAGGTATGTACCGATTTCACACTTAATTCTACAATGTAAATATTATCATCTTTGAAATATTGTCATCTGATCTTAGAAAATGCTACAGGAAAATGTATCTCATAACTCCATCTATTTATGATAAAAATGGTAACTCCATTTATTTATTTGGGGGGGGAATATAATTCAGAACTACTACTTTTGTATCAGCCATGTGTGTGTTTGAATAAAATTATACTTTGGTAAAATTACTTAGACCATTTGCCTCAATTTTCAGAATTACTTTGATTCAGCTAATGCTTTGGTAATTGTAACTAAATACTGTTGTGAATGACTACCTAAGCAATTCTCTAGGGACCTTAAGGAACCAAAGGACTTCAGTCCTTTAATTTTCCAGAACCCAAGCTTTGAGTCCAGCAGTGAGGAGTAGAACCAAGAAAGTAAACCACTCAATGCTGCAGTCTTGCTGCTACCTCCTCTCCACAAGCTTTTCAGTGCAGAACAAGAGTCCATCCAGGATCCAGCTTGTTGTCTTGGTTTTTTTTAGCACACACACACACACACACACACACACACACACACACACACACACACGAACAAGACATTTTGTACTCCCCAAAAATCAAATAAATGGAGTTACCACGTTTACCATAAATAGATGGAGTTATGAGATACATTTTCCTGTAGCATTCCCATTATCCAAATGTTTACTGTTTCTTCTTCTCCTTCAGTGGTCCTTTCTGCTTCTTGTATCAGGAACAAACACTGGGCACCACATCTCTCCAACTACAACCACAAGCACACCAACTTCTGCCATCTCAAAGGGTCTTTTCATTCTCTTGCTACAGGCAAATCCAGTGTTGCCTGTGTTTAGCAGCTGAAAACAGGTCTATAATCAGGATTCATAGGCAACACACTTAGCTAATTTGTGAGATACAAATTTGGTCCCAATCACATGTTTATATGTAAATAAGAAGAGATTTGTAATAGTATGTACATTGCTTTGAAATTACTATTCTGTATTCCCTTCACGATCAGTTTTATTAACCTTTTTTTAAAAATACCACATTCTGAAGACAGCTTTGTTTTTCTTGTTTCTTTCTCCCTTCTGCTACATTTCATAACAAAGCATAATCTATTGTTAGGATATTAGTTACTGTGGAAATTAATGCTATGCAATCTATGCTTTGAGTCAGTAAAGGAATTTAAACATGAGTACTAAGCTACAATAAACAATTGGAGAAAGCCACTTGGAACTATAATCAATTTTAGAATTAATATATATTTACCTTTATACTTACATATTGCTTAGTTGCTGATTTGTTTTTTTTTTAATTAAAACAGCAGATTCTGTTGAAAAAAACCTGTTACTCGCAAAATGCAATTATGTCTATTAATAGTATGGACTATGGTATTTTAAAGTGACCCACTACTGAATTTCCAGTATAAAATATTTTTATGAAGAAAATTGATGTGTCTTCCTCTTTGTGATATTAGATTAGTAACACAAGTTGTGAATGTGTGTGTATACTTACTTGTGTGTGCATGCGCGTGCGCATGCATGTTGGAGGCAGGGAATTAATATAAAAGAGATACAAACCCCTGAAGTAGGACACTCTGAGAAGGTGTTGGATTAGAGAAGACTTCTCATTGGCTACACTGTGAACTTTGACAAATGATAAAGAAGGAAGCTGGACTGTAAAGGAAAGTCAGGCAAAAAGCCTTCCTTAGCCAATAAGCTATGTTTAAACATCTTTTCTATCATTACTGTTATGTCATTGCTGCTTTGCTACCTCCAACTTTATTCTTGCCCTGGACCTCCTCACTGTCCTCTGTCATTTTGTCCTCTCAGTCATCAAAGGAAATGCAGTCTATTATTTGAAAGATTTGACCTGGATTATAGCACATGCTTTTATTCAGAAGTATTTATCGCTCTAGTGTCTTCTCTTCTCTTCCTCAGCAAGCTCCTTGAAGTTAGCTCCTATTCTGACATGTTATTTACAGGCTAGCACTTAGCATGCCATTCTTGCTTAATAAATGTTTTTTGGTCATATAAAGATAATTAATGGCATGTGTAGTGTGGCATAGCCTCTAAAAAAGCTGTGTCATCTGGAAGAGCCATTGTCAGCTGGGAGAAGTTGAAAAGTGCTTCTGTCTCTGAACCAAATGCTTAGCCTGAGGAAATCTGCCCACAGTTCTGGGTGTGGGCCCCAGAGCTCCACAAACACTGCTGATACTACAGCACTGAGCTTACTCCTGTCGGGGTCACGCTGTGTCTAAATCATGCAAATAACTTAAGACCACAAAGGGAGCATATGGTAGCATAATGGATTTAAAAATCATAATCTATAAGTGGAGGAGAAAGAGAAGTAGCTTAGTTTATTTTTCTATAATGTATTTCAACTTATCTCTGAAGTTCCCGTTTTCATTAAGAAGAAACCCAGTCCATCAAGGTAACCATGTCACTGCAGTTTTCGAAGTTAATACGACCAAATTAAAGATATAATCTGTCCATTTGGAATTCAGATTCAATACAAGAACTTGTTTCCATTCTTAAGGATTCTCCCCTTCCTCCTTGTATGTATATGGGTCCAAATAAAGAACAGAATGGGTACATCTGACCATGCTCCCAAATATCTTTCCTTTACTACAGGTAAAGGTTGTACAGCTGAATAACTTATAGCCTGCTATCTCAGCCTTCATACTTCTCCACCTTTACCCTCATTCAGCCCCTCCTGGATCAAATGAAGTTTGGAGACCCACCCTCAGATGGGTCCTTCCCAGCACACCCCTGAAGCATGGATTACAGTCACTGTGCCCCAAGACAAGACTGTTCTTGTCACACACAGTACTGGACGACCTACTGGAAAACTTGGTGCCCTTCCTCCACATTCAGGATATGAGCATATCTGAAGACACCTCTCTACTTTTCTACTCAGTGTTAGTGAGGAACAACCTGATTTTGGCTTCCTCCAAAAACTCCAGAGAAAAAGGATCAGAGGTCTTTCCAAGCTTATCTATGAGTCTGTTGCTACAGAGACAAGGGAGAAATTGAAGCTGCATTAGAAGATGGAACAGAGAGCAACATAAAGATATTCAGCAAAACTCTTTTGCTATTCTTCTCTTGCCAGCTTTTTCCCCCTCTGCTCTTATCTTCTGTCTAGAATTCGGAAGGATTTTCAAAAATATATTGGTATACTATTTCAAAACAATTTTGCAACTTCCTCTTCAAATATAGGCAACTGATAAGATTTAGATGACTCTTAGAAAGAAAATAAAGATCTAAGTATGGTCAGGTGCCTTATTTTAAAACATTGTTCAATCAAGTTGGACAAGAAATGTACTCACTAACTAATGTATGTAACTGTAACCCCTCTGTACTTCACCTTAACAATAAGTAAATAAATAATTTTAAAAAATTGTTCTCCTTAGAAATAATTGCAGAATCCTAAATTTTAACATTACCTCTAGTGAAATTTGTTATTTTTACAGTTCAGTTTATCAATTACTTTGAAACTTCAAAAGTCTATTTTTTTTTCAATCAGCATCTGACAATTTGTGCCACTCTTTTTCCTACTGGCCTTCCTTCTTTTGTAAGCATAAAAAAGCAGCCCCATATATATCTTGGACACTGAGAGGTCATCATTTTAACCCATCATTCTCAAACAAAAAGGTGTACCTCAAGTATAAAGTCATGACTGGAAACTAGGCCCAGATGCTTCGGGTATGAGGTAGTTGTGGGAGCTGGTCAGGACATTGAGGATGGGAAGAAAGTATTTCTTCAAAGTTAAGCATATTGGCTAGATCTGGCATCACTATTTCCTGAGAGTACACTGGAATTTTGTAGGAACCTCACAATATACCTTTGGCCTCCATTGCTAAAGACACCAGTCACCTGAAGTATCTCCCTCTCTTGTGTGCCTACCCCACCCTCCCCAGTTCTAAGGGTCCTTATGCAAGGAAGTATGGAGGCACCCTCCTCAGTGGGACTGATCTCAAGCCCACCTAGAGTACAGGGGTCTCTTCGGGCTCTATCTCAACCTTCAGAGCTGCTCTGTGTATCAGCTATTGCTCTTTTGCTTCATGTTATTTTTACCTTTGACTGTCCAGTCTCATTTAGCACTGATCCTTCATTATTCTTAATGTTTCCTTATTTTAGCTTTTGCTATGCAGATGACTATGTATACATGTCTCTTGATTGGGTCTGTAATACATATATCCAAATTCATGCCAGCACTCCTATTCATATTCATGCCAGCACTCCTAATCTCTTTCAACACACACAGACACACACACACACACACACACACACTTTGCACAAGACAGGAGAGACAGAATAGGACAGAGGAGATGGGGGAGGGGGAGGGGGGAGAGAACCTATGTTGACTCAGCTTTACTGCAAAACCCCAGTGAGACCAAAACACACACACACACATATGCATACATACATACACATAAATGGGATGGGTTCAGATAATTGTTAGTTTTGTTTTTAATATAATTTATTGAAGTATAATTTTATAGCATTAGAATTTTTATTATGGCTGTGTTTAACAGCCAGCTCATAAAAATCTCTGAAATTTCACAACCAACTCACTTCTTTGAGCTGGCCCACTGAAGATCTTGGTGCACACCTATGGACCACTCCCTTCTCCTATTCTAGTGTGGCTGTGCAGAGTAAA
The DNA here is from genome assembly GCF_023159225.1 of Perognathus longimembris pacificus. Taxonomy (NCBI): domain Eukaryota; kingdom Metazoa; phylum Chordata; class Mammalia; order Rodentia; family Heteromyidae; genus Perognathus; species Perognathus longimembris. Next base: position 36,965,751 of record NC_063182.1, read on the forward strand.
GGGAAACAGGCACAAGCATGGGTAGTTACTTTAGAACCACACTACTCCCAGTGTGCTGCTGGTGCTGCTTTGGACTGTGATCTTCCTCTGAGGTATTCAGACTGGTTGTTAGGGATGAATTATTGATGCCCGAAGTCAAGCCATACACTATATGAGGAAATACATGTCGATTTCAGTGATATTGCTAGTTATCTCTTTTTGTTAAATTTTATTCATTAAAATATTCCACTTTTGTTTTGTTTTGTTTTGCCAGTCCTGGGGCTTGAACTCAGGGCCTGAGCACTGTCCCTGGCTTCTTTCTGCTCAAGGCTAGCATTCTGCCACTTGAGCCACAGCGCCACTTCCAGCTTTTCCTATATATGTGGTGCTAAGGAATCGAATCCAGGGCTTCATGTATACGAGGCGAACATTTTACCACTAGGCCATATTCCCAGGCCCTCCACTCTTTTTAAAAAAAATAAAGATTTATATATTTGAGGGAAAGCTGCTATTCTGAATTTTTTTAAGTAAATCTGGAAAAATATTCATCAAAATGTGATGATGATCTTAGATTTGTTTTTTTCTTCTGGGTGATTTTCTGGAGTTTTTAGTTCTTACAAAAACTGTTAAACTTTGGCAACATATAAAAATTGAGACAAATCTTTAGTAAATTGATACTCAAACTTCACTGGTTTTATCCCTTTAAATACTGGGAGGACAAATCACATTTTCATTAAAAGAAAGCCAAGAAAATAAACATTACTATGCTGTTTCATTTAAAAGTCAGATATTCAGCAATTGGATATGCCTAATTACCAATTTCTATCCAGATGGAGTATTTTCCTTTTTTCCTGTCATTTGATGAAAAAGCATGGCATTGCTAGCTACTTTAATACACTCAATTGCTTCATTTGGAAAACATTCAGACATAGGTGGAGGTTAGAAGAGTGATTTATCTCTCATGAATGAGAAGTTGCTACAGGAACTGGGGTGCACCGCCTGAATAGAGCACAAACTTAGCATACACGGACCTGGGCTCAATCTTCAGCACTCCACCTTCCACTCTCCCTCTGCCAAAAATTAAAATAAATAAATGCCTGCTGATACAGGTAGGAGAAAACAAAGAAGAAAAAGAAATGTGCAACTGGTTTCATGATGAAAGATTTTCAAGCCTGTTCTATGATCATTTCAGTTGGAAATGAAATTCACACCTCTCTCATGTCTACCTTCCTTCAATCTTTTGCTGATTAATAACCCATTTCAAAACCTAGCAGCTTATAATAAGAAGTATTTACATATAATTTCTGTGGAATGTGAGCCTGCTCAGCTAGATGCCTGTGCCTCAAGGTCATCATAAAACAGCCAGCTAAGGGTATATTGTTCGGAGGCTTGACTGAGACAGAATCTGCTTCCAAGCTCCCTTATGTGATTCTTGGCAGGATTCAGATCCTCCTGAACTGGTGAGCCAAGAACCTCAGTTCCTCACTGGCTTTTGGGCAAAGGCCTTCCTTGGTTCCATGCCATATGGGCCTCCCCGTAGGACAGCTCACAATATGGCAGTTGGCTTTTCTCAAGAGTAAAAAAAAGTGAGAGACACCCAAGACATTTGTTTTTATCTCTCAGGGGTCACTATTCTTCATTGTCAGTTGTCATCCTAAAAAAAAAAATGCCATTATTCTTTCGCTGGACATTCAGGTCAATGAATTATAGTTAAAAGGTGTGACAAATACTTTTCTTTGGTAAAGTAGAGGAGGGTATTTGGGAAACTAGTGATGAAATATAAGAATCAGTACAAACAATGATACCATTTCAGGCTAAACAATTTTCCAGACAGGTAGAGATTATATTCTGGATTAGAGTGTTTCCTCTGCCCCTGCCTTTGTTCTTCCATCACTTCCTGTCTTCATTTATCAAAATCTATCATCCACTGCTAGGACACTCTCCTTATCAACAGTCATGGATTTACTGCTTTGATGTACATTTATTAGTCAGGAAGTAGATCTAAGCTTTATCACAAATGAGTGTTGGGCTTTGTCAAATGCTTTTTTTGCATCAATTGATATGATGCTATGAATTTTTTTCTTTTTCAACCTGTTATATAATTTTAAAATACATTGTCGGATCTGACTAACATTTTGTTGAAGATTCCTGTAATTAAATTTATGGGAGATATTGATCTGTGCTTTGCTTTGGCTGTACTTGTGTAGGCAATACTGACCTCATAGTGTGAGTAGGGAAGTATTCTTTCTTTTTCTTCTCTCTGGAAGAGATTGTACAAAGTTGGTGCTAGTTCTTCTCTAAATGTTTGGTGGGATTATTCAGTTGAAACCATACAGCTCTGGAGAGTTCCTTTTTTTTTTCCAGAGCATTTAATGACAAGTTTGATTGCTTTAATGGGCATAGCACTATTTTGCTTTATTTTATCTTCTATGGGGTCTCAGTAGTTTGTGGTTTTCAAAAATGGTCTATTTCTTCTCAAGTTGTTGAATTTACAAGTGTAAATGTGTGTCTGTGGTGTTCTCTGATTATTCATTTAATGGCTGTAAGAACAGTAATGATACCCTATTTCGTGACTGAAATCGTTTTAGTTCACCATGCTTGCTAGAGGTTTACCAGCCAGTTTTTTGTTTCATTGATTCCTCCTTGGTGTTTTCCTTTCCAATTCTTCAATTCTGTTTGGTTTTGTGTTTTGCCAGTCCTGGGGTTTGACCTCAGGGCCTGAGCACTATCCCTGCTTCTTTTTGCTCAAGGCTAGCACTCTGCCATTTGAGCCACAGCGCCACTTCTGACTTTTTCTATATATGTGGTGCTGAGGGAATCGAACCCAGGGCTTCATATGAGATGAGCACTTTACCACTAGACCATATTCCCAGCCCTCAATTCTTCAATTCTGCTGGTTTCTATTTTTATTTTTATTACTTCTGTCCTGCTTTGTTTGGGGTTTATTTTTTTCTTCTTTTTTTCTGTATCCTCAAGATAGAAATATAGGTTATTAATGTAATCATTTACTCTTCTTCAATGTTATAACTAGCGCTATAAATTTCCCTTATAGAATACTGTGTATTTTTTGAAGTTTTCCTTTTGAGACTTCACTTTGACAAAGTAAGTTAGAATGTTAGTATGTTGTTTATATTCTTTTTCTTGTTAGTTGTGGGGCTTGAACTCTGGGCCTTGGCACTGTCCCTGAGCTCTTGAGCTTACGGCTAGTGTTCTACCATTTGAGCCACAGCACCCCTTCTGTATATATTGTTTAGAAGTATGTTGTTTAATTTCCCAATGTTAGAGATGTTTCTGCTGGCTTTCTCTCATTGATTACTAATTCAGTTTCTTTATGGTCACAGAACACATTCGGCATGGCTTGTTTTCTGGATCAGAATAGGATCTATCATGGGTGCAAGAAAAAAAGTTAATTATAATGTTTGGAATGTTCTATTAATACCAATTAGATCCCTTTGGTTGATTTTTCTATTCAAGCTTTCCATAGCTTTGCTGCTTTTTGAATACTAGCTCCATCAATTGTTGAGAGGAGAATGCTGATGTCCCCAATTTTAATTATAGAGATCTGTTATATGAGACATTAAAATTTGGACCTCTGTTTATGAAAAAATACAAAATTTTGAGTATGAAATATAAGTTAAAAAGTGAAAATTTCACCAGGTGCCAGTAGCTCACATCTGTAACCGTAGTTACCAAGGAGGCTGAGATCTGAGAATCGTGGTTCAAATCCAGCCTGGGCAGGAAAGTCCATGAGACTGTTATCTCCAATTAACCACCAGAGAACCAGAAGTGGCCCTGTGGCTCAAAGTGGTAGAGCACTAGCCTTAAGCAAATGAGCTCAGGGACAGCGCCCAGGCCCTGAGCTCAAGCCCCATGCGCCCCCCCGCCCCCAATTGCTTACAATGAGAAAGTAAATCCCAACAAGGACTAGTATTAGGATGCTGGTACAAAATCAACAAATAATCTGGAAAAATAATTATATACTTCTGTATTTAAATGATATGCTCCTGTATTTTTGTTCTAGCCTCCTACCACCCTTATTATTATTATTTTTTAACAGTACTGGGGTTTGTTTGAATGAAGGACTACTGGAGCCACAGTCCTCAGCTGCTTTCACCTTCTCCTTCTTCTTTTTTGCTTTAGTTATTTTTCAGGTACATCTTGAGTTTTTATCCAGGACTACCCTCAGGCTTTGATTCTCCTACCTCTATATAGCTTGTTGGCTGAGAGGAGAGGGTCTCACTAACTTTTTTGTCTTCTGGCTGTGAACCACAATCCTCCTAATTTCTTTCCTGTGAATAGCTGGGATTATAGGCATGAGTCACGGAGCCCACACTTTTTAATTGGCTTTTTACGTGTCAGTGACTTCATCATTTTTAATAAATAGAAAGATAACTCAGTCTTTCAATATTGCTGATAAAAATTTATTATTTCTATTTTAGACTATTATTCAACCTTACAAGTTGCTATTAATTACAGATTGTGATTTCCTTCCTTCCTTCCTTCCTTCCTTCCTTCCTTCCTTCCTTCCTTCCTTCCTTCCTTCTCTTTCTTTCTTTCTTTCTTTCTTTCTTTCTTTCTTTCTTTCTTTCTTTCTTTCTTTCTTTCTTTCTTTCTTTCTTTCTTTCTTTCGACAAGTTCTCACTACATAACCCAGGCTGCCCTAAAACTTGTAATCTTCCTATCTGCAACATCATAGTAGACACAAAGAATGATGAATAAGGTATGGTTTGTACAGTCTGCATACATCTAGTGAAGAACACAAAGAGTGGCTTCCCCAAAACCAAAAGCTTATCACCCAAAGGAGAACTATACAAACTATACAATGAAAGGGGACCTGACTGCTGGCCAGGGATAATCTGCAATGGCTTCAAGGAAGAAAAGAGCTACTAGGAAAAAGTATATTTTTTAACTTGTCCAAATGAAGGCAGAATAGAGAGCTTTGAAATACATATCTTTACCCTGGAGTTCTTCTTGGTCTTTGGGAAAATAGTCCAATGTCCTTCTATTTATCTAGACTTCTGATCAGATACTCAAATCTATTCAGATTTAAGTACAATTTTTTGTGTGCTTGCAAGGTATGACTGTTAATTTTATATATCAACTTGTTTGGTTTGAGGGATACCCAGATAGCTGGTAAAAGATTATTATGATTGTGTCTATAAGGGTATCTTTAGAAGAGATTCATATTAAATTGGTAGACTGAGTAAAGATCACCCTCACCAATGTAGATAGGAATCTTCTCTTGCCCATCTCCTGGTTCTGTGGAATTTCAAACTCAGACTAGGATTTATACCAATAGCCCCTCAATTCTCAGATTTTTGGCCTCAGACTAAATTTTACCACTGGCTTTCCTGGTTTTCCTTATAGCTTGCAGACAGCAAATCGTGGGACTTCTCCTATAGTAAACCTACACACACACACACACACACACACACACACACACACACACACACACACAGAGTTTGGTTTTGCTTCTGTTTAAAATCTTGTATAGCAGATACTAGGCATTTTTACTGGTCAACAAGCCTGAGATGGATATAAAGTGTTCTTCAATTCATTATCAATACCCAGATGGTTCTTTTCTTAAGCTTTCAGTACTTTCAGTGACTTTTTACTCATTACAAGATGGTAAAAATTCTTGGTCTAGATATGATCTTATATCTAAAGGAACTCAAGAGATGCCATTCCCAAGCTCCTAGACGTGATCAATAACTTTGTCAAAGTAGCACTATGCAAAAATCAATCCAAAAATTGTTAGCTTTTCTATATACCAACAATGTACAAGCAGACAGAAATCAGGAAAACCGTTTCATTTACAATAGCCTCAAAAATATTTAGGAATAAACATCACCAAGGAAGCAAAAAACCTCTCTATAGTGAAAACTAAAAACAATCTGAAGAAATAAATCAAAGATGACAACAGAAAATGGAAAGATCTCTCATAATCACGGATAGGTAGAATTGATATTGTGAAAATGCCCATACTGCCAAAGGTGATCACAAATTTAACACAATCTCTTCCAAAATCCCAATGATGTTCTTCATCAAGACAGAAAAAACAATCCAGAAATTCATATGGAACAACAAAAGACTTCAAATAGCCAAAGCAATTCTAGACCAAAAAAAAAAAAAAATGCAATGCTGATGGTTGATGGTATCACTATCCCTGACCTTAAGCTTTACTATAGAGCTATAGTAACAAAAACAGTTGGGGACGGGCATTAAAAATAGGTCCAGGCTGGGGATATGGCCTAGTGGCAAGAGTGCTTGCCTTGTATACATGAGGCCCTGGGTTCAATTCCCCAGCACCACATATACAGAAAACGGCCAGAAGTGGCGCTGTGGCTCAAGTGGCAGAGTGCTAGCCTTAAGCAAAAAGAAGCCAGGGACAGTGCTCAGGCCCTGAGTTCAAGGCCCAGGACTGGCCAAAAAAAAAAAAAAAATAGGTCCAAAGATCAATGGAACACACTCCAAGACCCAGGAACAAAGTGGTACACTTACATCTATCTAATATTGGACAAAGGAGCCAAAAAAGTGTGGTGGAAAAGATAGCCTCTTCAATAACTCATGTTGGGAAAACTGGACTTTCACATGTAGAAAACTAAAATTGGATCTTCATTTGTCACCATGCACCAATATCAACTCAGAGTAGATGAAAGACCTCAACATCAGATCTGAAACTTTGAAACTACTGCAAGATGGAGTAGGAGAAACATTAGAACTTAGAGGAAAAGGTAGGAATTTTGAGAGTCCTAGGGGCACAGCAAATAGGAGAGAGATTTAACAAATGGGGATGACATCAAAATAAAAAGTTTCTGCACTGCGAAGGACATAGTTATTAAATTAGGAAGACAGCAGACTGGGAGAAAATCTTTACTAGCTATACATATGACAAAGGCCAATATAAAAGGAGCTCAAGAAATTAACACCTCACTCCCCCAACCTAATAAATAAATGGGTAAAGGAGCTTAAAAGAGACTTCTCGGAAAAAGTAAGAATGGCAAGGAGACATATGAAAAATTCTCAACATCCCTGGCCATAAAGGCAATGCAAATAGAAACAACTTTGAGATTCCATTTCTTCCCAGGTAAATTAGCCAGCATGGAGAATTTAAACAACAGGGATGTTGGCAAAAAAAAAAAAAAAAAATTCAATCTGGGGCTGGGAATGTGGCCTAGTGGTAAAGTGCTCGCCTCCTATACATGAAGCCCTGGGTTCAATTCCTCAGCACCACATATATAGAAAAAGCTGCAAGTGGCGCTGTGGCTCAAGTGGCAGAGTGCTAGCCTTGAGCAAAAGAAGCCAGGGACAGTGCTCAGGCCCTGAGTTCAAGCCCCAAGACTGGCAAAAAACAAAATAAAACAAAACAAAAAATTCAATCTGGCAGGGATGTGGGGTACAGTAGTACCTACTGTACTATTGCTGTGAATGTACAACTCTGGAAGAAGGTTTGGAGGTTCCTCAAAAAAACTAAACATAGGCTGGGGATATGGCCTAGTGGCAAGAGCGCTTGCCTCATATACATGAAGCCCTGGGTTTGATTCCTCAGCACCACATATATAGAAAAGGCCAGAAGTGGCGCTGTGGCTCAAGTGGCAGAGTGCTAGCCTTGAGCAAAAAGAAGCCAGGGACAGTGCTCAGGCCCTGAGTCCAAGGCCCAGGACTGGCAAAAAAAATAAAACAAAACAAAACAAAACAAAAAAACTAAACATAGAATTTTCCTATGACCCAGCCATAACTCTTGGACATCTACCCAGATTATTACAAGCCAAGATATGGTAAAGACACTTGTATATCCATGTTCACCACTTCACTAGTCACAAAAGCCAAGTATGGAAACAGCTCACATGCTCTACAACAGATGAATAGATTAATAAAATGTGGTATATAGTCACAACAAAATTTTACTTGTCCATTAGAAAGAATAATGTTACAACATTTGTAGGGAAATAGATGGACCTAGAACAAATCATGCTAAGTGAGGTAAGCTAAACTCCGAGAAAAAGAAATGATATATTTTCTCTCATATGTGGAAGTTAGATCTAAAATATAACTAGACCTGATAACCTATACTAGACCTGATAACCTATACAGGACTCTAGGCATTTACACATAGAATAAAAGAGGATACTCTTAGGAGGAGGAACCCAAAGGTATAACTTCTCTGAACATTTAAAATACTATTTATCAAAATGAATTCTAGGAAATGGAAACATGTTTCTTTTTGTGTTTGTTATCACTGTTGGTGATGATAGTGTTTGTTTTTTCTTTTCTTTAGGGGTGGTTAAAGGGAGCATAAAAAGGGAGGGAGGAGGAGTGCACAAATGTCAACCTGCTATTCAGTATGTGGAAAACGCACTATGTAACTTGTGAGCAGGGACGGGAGGTGGAAACTGAGGGAAGGTCAAAGAAGAGGAGACACTGTCCAAAAAAAAGTACTCATTATCTGACTTATAAAATAGTAACACCTCTGTAAAACAACTTAATAATAATAAAATTATATTAAAATTTTTTTTCGTTTACCATTTTCTCTTCTCCATAGTCCAGTCTTGTGTTAACTTTATCTTCCACTTATAAGATTACATGTGAACTCATGCCCTCCTCATGAAACAGAACATACCTCTCACGATGGAAACTAAATGTCTATTTATTGTACTCATTTTCCAAACATGCCTATCCATTACAGCTGTGCTGCTAAATATGCTACTGAGCCCTTGAAGTATGTGTAATGTCCATGCTAAAATGACAATGTTTTTTTTAAATGAAATTATTAGAATTAATTTCACCTGTTTTTCAAATCTTGGTTAACATGGCCACTAGAAAAATTTAAATTACACATGTAGCTTGCATTATGTTTCCATTAAAGAGCACGCAGGTAAATTGTTTAACTACGACTTTACGGTGTCAATCATTAACCCTCATGCCAGGCTTGTTAGTGTGTGAAGATCAAATGACTGTCCATTCTGTTGAGAGAAGTGACAGCAATGGTAATTATACCTGTTTCCCAGGAGCAGCAGTGACATCATCCAGAATCTAGGTTAATTGTATTGGCCTTTTAGTTTTGGGGTGGCTTCTTGGGACCATTTGTGGGCCTAACGTTCAGCATTGTTCCCCCAAATCCTGTGGGTATCTAAGATCGTGCTAATAAATACTTTCTCTGTGAGGGCCCTTAATGAAGTTGCCCTCTCTATCAGTCTACAAGGTCTTTTCTTGTTTCAGCATCAAAAGTGAATAAGATCCAAACCACAAAATTGGTGCTTGGCCTTATCATAGAAAAATGCCTGTCTTCTCAGCCAGAATGTAGAATTCCCTGAAGCAGGAGCCCTGATTTTTGCATAATTATTTCTTAGTCTCTGTCAGACTCTTTTTGTCATAGCATCACTGGACAAATACGTGTTAGTTATCATTGTAGATCTCCAAGGTAGGCAGGGCAGCTATTATTATCCTTGTTTGTACAGATGAGAAAGGCGTTATTAGCCTGAGGTTTTAGAGCTGGTTTGCTGCCAAATTGGGGCAATAGTCCAGATATTCTCGCTGTCTGCCCTGTATGCTTCCTCTGTTCTAGGCCTTGCATATATATTGCATGTATATATGTGTATGTATATATATATATACACATATACACATACATACACACATATATACAATATATACATATATACCCATATATGCATATATATACACATATATGGTATATTAATATACTGGCACCACTATAATAAAGTACCGATTGGTTGGATTAAAACAAGAGAAATTTATTGACTTACAGTCCTAAAGGATATAAATCCAAAATTGGGTGTCATCAAACCATGTTTCCTCTGAAACTTGTGGGAAAATCCTTAGTTGCCTTTCCTTAAAAGCAAGCAAGCAAGAATTGTTTGTTGATAACATTTGGTATTCCTTGGCTTGCAGCTGGCCTGACTTCAATCTCTGCCTTTGTCCTCACTTTAATTTTCTCTGTCTCCACACAGTAATCTTCTATGGACAATAGTCCTATTGGGTTACTTTCTCTACTGTGTTGTGACCTAGTTTTAACTTAATTATATCTGTAATGAACATATTTCCGATTAGGGTCACATGCTTTGGTGCTAATGATAGGACTATCTCTTTTGAAGAATAAAGCAATTCAACTGTAACAGATGGTAAACCTAAGAGAAGAACACAAGGGAAACTAAAGACATTGTCATGTTCTTAGGATTTAGTCCAAGGATTATTCTATAGTGAGAATGCAATAAAGAGTTTTGTAAGGTAAATAGTCCCACCTTACTGATTTGATTGATGAACATGTGTCATAATTTTTTTTTTTTTTTGTCAGTCATGGGGCTTGAAGTCAGGGCTGAGGCATTGTCCCTGAGCTCTTTTGCTCAAGGCTAGTGCTTTGCCACTTTGAGCCACAGCTTCACTTCTGGTTTTTTGGTGGTAAATTAGAGATAAGAGTCTCACAGACTTCCCTGTCCAGGCTGTCAGATCTGAGCCTCCTGAGTAGCTAGGATTACAGGTGTGAGATACCAGCATCTGGCTCATCATGGGTTTAATGTTGCTCTTACTTCCTTTACGAACTGGATGGATCCTAACATAAGGCAGCAGCTCCATCCTTTTTTTAGCAGGTCCTCCCAGCCATCTTGAGGCAGCTAACCTATATAGAGGGAAATAAGATGTATAATTCAGGAAATGTCAATAGAACAATACATGGAAGAAACATAGATGGGGGAGTTAGTGAGACACATTTTACACATATTTCTTCTTTTCCTATACTCAAATGCATATGCAATAATAAAAAAAATACAGCATTTTAAAAAAGGAAATGGTTTTAAAAAGAATTCTAAAGAATGACAGAAATTTCCAATTAGGCCTTTGAGACTGTACACAAGAATAACAATATGGCTGGAATTCATAAGTGCAGTAGTTGAAATCTCTAATGGAAGCTTTTTAGTGACACAGAACCAAATCACCAAATAAGACTACCATCAAATTCGATTTCTCTAAATGGGAAGGGGATTGGCTTTAGGGCCAGCCCTCTCTCTCCATGGATCCCTTGGGCAAGGGACTCAAATCACTGTACTTGCCTACCTATAAAATAAGGGTAACCATCTGGCAGAGGTGTGGTGAGGATTAGGTTTCTAGAATAGCATACAGTACCAAAGACTGACGTTCCATCAACACTCACGAATGAGTGTGGCAGGTAACAGGAGCAGAAAGAGCAAGCCGCACAGACAAGGCAGGAGGCGAGCGGAGGCAGGCAGGGCTGGGATCAAGGAGGTCCTTGAAGCCCAGGAAGCAGTTGGATTTAATTCCAGTAGGCCCCTCTAATTTGGCACTGCTCTCCATGATTCATGTTCAAACCCTTTTCGCTCCCGAGGCCTTACTGCTTTGTACATGTGATTTGACTACCTATAAAACCTTCCATTAGTTCTTTATATGTATAACTGCTTGTTATCCTTTAGGTCTCATTTAAATGTCACCTCCAAAAGGCCATCCTTTCCTAAGTCAGTCTCCTTCTGGCTCTCCCCCACTGTTCTTTGATAGCACTCAATATGATTTTGAACATGAGAGAGTGTGTATCTGTGTGTGCATGTGTTTTAATACAGGGCTCACAATGTACCCCAAGCTGGCCTAGAACTTGCCATCAGTCTGCCTTAGCTTCCCAAACGCTGACATTACAGGCGCACATCACCATCCTTAGCACCTCAATGCACTTCTAAGTCATGTATTTATTAATATTTTACTGTCTCTCCACTAAGCAATGAATTCTGTACCAGGGAGATGATTCACCCGTGAATACATAATGCTTAGAACTGTGTCTGATATACGTGGTAAATGTTGGCATTCAGCAAATGTTGCTGGACTTAATGATCTGCCCTCATCGAAGCAGTATGCACTATTGTTTTGTCCATTTGTGTATTTTTTTTAAATTAAATGCAAGTAATTCCTATTTATAGATCTTCCCCACTAGATTCTAAATATAAGCCTTAGACAGAAAAAGAAACTAGGATGGAGAAGGGTGGGACAGTAGGCAGAGATTATGTTGCACATTGTTTTAGAGCTAGGAAAAGGAATGATTGAAGTGAACCAGAAGAGCAGCCCCCAGACAAGAAGGACGCTCGTCATCGTCCTTTCCACTCTCTCAGGTGTTCCTTAAATGCCGGCTAGGTTTTATTCTTTTCCCATGGTCAGCCCTTAGCTCGGGCCCGGGCCACATGGATGTCTGCACCTGCAGCGTGCACCCAGAGGTTTCCCGAGGGGACTGCCGGCAGCCCAGCCCGGGGAGGGCGGGCCGGGGCCCGCGGGCCCGCGGCGGCGCGCGGCCGGCGCGCATGCGCACCGCGTCCGTCCACGCCGGGCCGCGGAAGGCCGCGCGCTCCCGCGCGCGCGCCTGCGCGTGGCGCTCTGCCCGCCTCCGGCAAGATGGCGGAGGCCAAATAGCGAGGGGGCGGAGTGCGGCCGCCGGAAACCCCGCCGCTGCTGGAGGCGGGGGAGCTTCGGGCCCAGGCCCGGGAGCAGCGGGCCGCGGCGGGCAGGATGCTGTTCCCGGGGAGCGCGCTCGGCCGCTCGTGAGGAAGGGGAAGCGCGGAGCTGCCTTTCGCGGGCCCCCGGCGCCCCCCTATGTTCGCCTTTCTGCGCTCGGGGCCGGCGGCCGCTTTCCCTGGGTCGCTTCCGTCCTCGGCTCCCGGGTCCTGGAACTCCGGCGGCGGCGGCGGCGGCGGGGGCCGCGGCGGGACGGAGGGGAAGCGCCGCGGCGGCGCCCGGGCTTGGGGCTGCGGAGCGCGCGTCTGGCAGGTGAGTGAGGCCGCGGGCCTCGCCGTCCCCCCGCCCGGCCGGGGGCCCCGCTGCTCGGCCTCGCCCGGCCCGGCCCCCCGCGCCCCCCGTCCCCGCGGCTCGGCCTCGCCCGGCCCGGCCCCCCGCGCCCCCCGCCGCTCCCCGTCCCCGCGGCTCGGCCTCGCCCGGCCCGGCCCCCCGCGCCCCCGCGGCTCCCCGGGCGGCTCGGGGTCCCCGCCCGCCGTGCGGGAAGCTTCACCTTCGCGAACCTTCCTAAGCCCTTCGCCTTAGGTGGGTGGGTCGAATGCCCCGAGGTGTGTTCTTCGTCGCCCCCTCCATCTCCCGGGTTTTGGTCTTCTTGCTTCCTTGATCTTCTCTCGGTCTCTGTCTCTCTCTGTCTCTCTGTCTGTCCCTCTGTCTGTCTCTCCCCTGTCTGTCTCTGTCTCTATCTGTCTCTCTGTCTCTCTCTCCCCTCTCTGTCTCTGTCTGTCTGTCTGTCTCTCTGTCTCTCCCTTCTCTGTCTCTGTCTCTCTCCCCCCTCTCTGTCTGTCCCCTCTCTGTCTGTCGGTCTGTCTGTCTCTCTCTCTCTGCCCCCCCCCCCCCCCCCCCTCGTTGTATATTTTGGAGGTTTTTCCGGCTATATTCCTCTAGCCGAGATTCCCGGACAACATGTGCAGTTCTCCAGAAGTCGGTGGGTTCTGTTCACCTGGAGGAGAGAATCACATCCTCGGCAGGGTGGGGTGGAGAATCTGATTCTTTGACCCTGAGAACCCCTGCAGAGTGGAGGAGCCGTGCTGGTCGTGGCAAAAATGATTGTTCGCTTAAATCTTTCAGCTCTTTCTGAGCTTTTGAGGTGGCGGTGTAAGCATTATAGGTCCAGAGAGAGAATTGAAAAGTGTTACTGTGTTCCTTAAAAAAAAAACAAAAACACCAAAAAACAACTACATGTAACACGATCAAGTAATGACACAAGAAAGGACAAGTGATCTATTCAATGTTAGCATAAATTGCAGACTGAGGCTTTAAAATCCGTACTGTACAAGCTCTTTGTTTTGTTTAGAAAGGACAAAAGTGGAGAAAAGCTTTTTAAGCTTAAGACTTCTCAAATTTCCTATAGTCTCAATCGTGGCAGTGTTTTAACAATTCTTATATGTAGTATTTGATATTTTTTATAAACTGTAAGCTTGTACCTGTCTCAGCCCTTTTTCTTCCCTGTAATCACAATTATTGATACAGAAAGTGTAATAAAGTAGTTCCTTGCCAAAAGCTTCTAAGCGTTCAAACTGCAGAATCAAAGTGGCTTTGGAGGGCTGGGGATGTAACTTCACTGGTAGAGCATTTACACGTGCTTGACAATGCTTGGTTGGATCACTGGCAAAACAATCACCAGCAGCAACATAAACATATCAACTTCCTGAGGAAGTTGCCTTGGCTGAAGGTCACTGTTTAGTTGGATAATATGTCAAGAGCCTCAAAATTAGAGAAATGGGTCTAAAAACATAAATGATACCGTTCGCTCTTTAAGATGGCAAATATGGGGCCCTTTGCCCTTAAAAGAAGAGATTTTCACTTTATTTTTGTAGTTAGTAGTCTTTACTTATCCACAACCAAAGCTTACATATTTTTAGCTCTTGTAGGGTATGTCAGTTATCTGATTTCAATTTGAAGAAACAGTAGGAAGGTTGGAGATGCTGAGCTTAAGTCAGTGGTGAGAAAATCTCCACCATTGTTTTCTTTATATTATCTCCTATTTACTCATATCTCAGCGGAAGTAAGGTGTTTGCTTCTTTTCAAAAGCAGTTACTCCAGATATATCCATGCCCATGTCTTTCTCTCTCCACTTGTAAAAATTCATTCTTTCATCTCAGGTGCCTGGTAGTTTGAGCCAACTAGACTTTTCAGATTTGGTTTTGAAGTCTGTTAAAAACCACTTACTAATTATGTGGCTGTGATCATGTTACTACTGAGGCTATTCTGTATCTATAAAGTAGGATGAAATTCTTAACTCACTAAGTGGATATTGAATAAGGTGATAGATGTCAAATGTCCACTTCAGTGTTTTGGTACATTGTGGATGTTTTGTGCCAGTTCTGTGGCACAAAGTTCTAGCTGAATTTAGGGCCTGGGCACTTTTTTTTTAAGTCAGTCATGGGGTTTGAACTTAGGACATGTGTCCTGTCCCTGAGCTTTTTCACTTAAAGCTAGTGCTCTAGCACTTTGAGCCACAGTGCCACTTCTGATTTTCTGGTGATTAGTTGGAGTGTCTCACCAGGCGTTCCTGCCTGGGCTGACTTTGGACCACAACCCTCAGATCTCAGCCTCTAGAGTAGATAGGATTACAGGTGTGAGCCACTGGTGCCTTGGTGTTACTGAACATTTTTGCTCAAGGCTGTCATTCTACTTCTGGCCTTTTTATTTTTTATATTTCATTTTATTTTTGTTGGTTAATTGGAGATAATCGTTTTCAAACTACGATCCTCAAATCTCAGCCTCCTGAATAGATAGGATTACATATATGAGCATTGGCATCTGGCACATTGTGGTTCTTAATAAATTCATCATTCCTTTTCATTATGACTTTACATTTTTACAAATGGAACTACTATCTTAAAAGTCACCTCTGGCCAAGATGTTCAGAAAGACTCTTACCTCCAATCAACCACCAAAAAGAGGATAAGAGGGTGGAAGTGGAGCTGTTTCTCAAGTGGGAAGAGTGCTAGCCTTGAGCAGAAAAGCTCAGAGACAGTACCCAGGCCCCGAGTTCAAGTCCCAGGACCAGTACATACACAGTTACCTGTGACTTACTCATTACTAAATCCAATGGCCTTTGTGTGTTATCTTTAGTTTCCTTATTATTTGTAAATACTTTGTTGTACAGTAATAAAAGGACTTATTTCCTTTGTTTTTCATTTTACTTCCTGATTTCCCATGTCTCTGAAGCTTTCTTCATTTTTTACAGTCTTGATTTTATTCTTTCCTATAAATATAGTTTCCTATATCAGGTAGGCTGCAAACAATTTATAAATGCTAGTAGTGTACAGTTCATGTAATTAGCAAGTACATAGAGATGACTGGAATCATGGTTTGTTCAAAGATCATGTCATCAGGCCTGAGATCCTGCTATTTTCTTAACATTGTCCTGTTTGGGCTTCATGCTCAGACTGGCTTCCCTCCTAATAAAAGGAAGCTACCAGCAATATTCATGTCATAGTTACCTTCATCTACTTCCAAAGAAGAGAGGACTTCTTTCCTAGCATGCCTTAAAATCCTCAAATCTCCTCTCATTGAACATAGACTATCAAGCTGCCAGGTCTGTAGCAATATCTTCGTCCAGAGTCTAGCCTGTGGAGTGAATTATCTAAAAATAATTACTGCAGTATAGTGTTCACAAGGTGAAATGGGTGGTAGGAACGTAACCAGTGTCCTCAAGGTTCTATGTTTTTCACTTTGCTTTCTTAGTGGTCCTGTTCTTTTTTTCTTTTTTCCATTTCTTTATTGTCAGAGTGATGTACAGAGGGGTTACAGTTTGATATGTAAGGCAGTGAGTACATTTCTTAACTAACTTGTTACCTCTTCCCTCATTCCCCCCCTTCCCATTTCTTCTTCTCCCCATGAGTTGTGCAGTTTGTTTACACCATGTAGTTTTGTAAGTATTGCTGTTGCATTGGTTTGTCTTTTTATCTTTTGTTTCTCCATTTTGGTATTCCTTTTCCCTAGTTACAATACATGTATATATCCAAGGTACTAAAATCAGTTACAGTGGTATCAGAGGTAAAACCATGGGAAAGAAATACAGAAGAAAGGGGCTGGGAATATGGCCTAGTGCCAAGAGTGCTTGCATATACATGAAGCCCTGGGTTCAGTTCCTCAGCACCACATATATAGAAAATGGCCAGAAGTGGCGCTGTGGCTCAAGTGGCAGAGTGCTAGCCTTGAGCAAAAAGAAACCAGGGATAGTCCTCAGGCCCTGAGTTCAAGGCCTAGGACTGGCAAAAAAAGAAAAAAAGAAATACAGAAGAAAAA
Organism: Perognathus longimembris pacificus; assembly: GCF_023159225.1. Lineage (NCBI taxonomy): Eukaryota > Metazoa > Chordata > Mammalia > Rodentia > Heteromyidae > Perognathus > Perognathus longimembris. Next base: position 36,982,509 of record NC_063182.1, read on the forward strand.
GGGCATAATTTCACATGGCATGTTGAAAATAACAAGAACAATGCTATACCACTTATTTCTATAACTTGGAATTCATTTCGCTTAGTATCATTTTATGTGTTTATATAGACATAGTTATTTAGCTATTGTGATCTGCTAGAACTATCTCTTTCCATTTCCTTACGAATGGGGCAATATCATTCTTTCTGATAGAGGCATAAAATTCCATTGTGTGTATGTGCCACATTTTAGTGTGTTTTAGTGTGGTCTTTCTTTTTTTGTTCTTTATGAAGTACTTCATTTCTGTGTGGATGTTTCTTATTTCTATAACTGGACTTCCCACTTCCATTGTTTGCTGTTATGTCTTTATTAAATGTACTGCTTTAGTTGTAACTCATACTACACTGAATCAGTTTGATCCATATCCCCCAGCCTCCACTTTATATGCACATTTATATGTTTGTGTTCTTCTTATTCCTGATTTACAAATACCTTTCAGCTATTCAGTCTTGAAAACCTTAAAGTAATCTTGGTTCTTCTTCCACTGTCAGTATCAGATCTTAAATATACATTAGGCCTCAAGCTATACAATACTTACCTAACTGATTTAACCTGTATCTCACATAAAAATATGTTCAAGGGCTGGGAATATGTCATAGTGGTAGAGTGCTTGCCTCGCTTACTTGAATCCCTGGGTTCAGTTACTCAGCACCACATACAGAAAAGGCCAGAAGTGGCAAATGTGGCTCAAGTGGTAGAGTGCTAACCTTGAGCAAAAAGAAGCCAGGGACAGTGCTCAGGCCCTGAGTTCAAGCCCCAGACCCCCACACACAATAGGAATAATATAATAATAATAATATAGGAATAATAAAAACATGTTCAAAATTGGATAACACATTATAATAATCTAATGATGATATAGGAATAATAAAAACATTCAAAATTGGAGGATTCCATGAGTAGTCAATTCTGGTGCTTTCCATCTTCAAGCTTCACTCTCCTTGGTGTGCTGATCTTCACATTTAAGACTTGTCATATCGGGGTTGCGGCTTTCTACCCCAGGCATCACCTCAGAAAGCTACCAAAAATAGGTGGTTGTTTGCCTTTTCATCTTTCGGTTAGCCAAATTAACCTCCCAGAGAAGGTGCAGATGTACATCCTACTACAACCATGCCCTACTTGGAAGGAGGCAGGAAAGCTAATATATGGCTTTTAAGTAAAGGAAGCAAGTAGACGGATGACTGAGGGGAAGATAGCAAAACATTTTCTGTGAAATGACAATAGTATTATACAGAGAAGAAAGTTTAAATAAATGAGAATTTTCTAACAGTAGTAGTAAACTTAAAGCATTATTTGCCCCAAGAGTTGATGTAAGTATTTACGTATTTATTAGTACTGGGGTTTCAGGGCTTTGTGATTGCTTGGTAGGCACTCTGACCCTTGAGCCATGCCAATGGCCCTTTATACTCTTGCTATTTTTGAGGTAGGGTTTTGCTTTTTGCCTGGCCCACCCTATACCTTGACTTTTTAATTTATTCTTTGCATGGTAGCTGGGATAACAGGAACAAACTTCCATACCCAAATTTTCTGTTAAGATGGTATCTTTTTTGTTTCTTTTTGCCAGTCCTGGGCCTTGTACTCAGGGCCTGAGCACTGTCCCTGGCTTCTTTTTGCTCAAGGCTAGCACTCTGCCATTTGAGCCACAGCGCCACTTCTGGCCGTTTTCTATATATGGTGCTGAGGAATTGAACCCAGGGCTTCATGTATATGAGGCGAGCACTCTTGCCATATTCGTAGCCCTTTAAGATGGTATCTTACAAACATTTCTACCCCTGGTTGGCCTAGAATGGAATCCTTATGATCTTACTCTTCTTCATAGCTAGGATGACAAGAGCATCTCATCATGCTGAGCTATTGATTGAAATGGGGCTTCATGGACTTTTCCTCTTAATCCTCTCTACTTCTATCTTCCAAAGAGCTAATATTACAGACAAGAACCACTGGTACCTGGCTTAAGATTGGGTATTAAATACCTTTAAGCATACCCAGTGGAGCCACAATGAGAAACACATGTGTAACGATTATTACAAAATAGATTTGTGGTTCTCTCTTGGGTAAGATATTTGGAAACACATGGGGACAATTTGGTGTCATAGTAACTGTCAGGTCCCACTAACAGTGAGTAGAGATTACATTTGCTGTTTGATATAGTCCTACAGAACAAAGAATATTCATCATCCATCTACATGTCTATACATTGAAATAGGTGACTATTTTGCCTTTTGGGATAATTTGCTGAGATTCATCTACATTATTATTATTCCTATTGTGTGTGTGCTCGTCCTGGGACTTGAAGTTAGGGCATGGACACTGCCCCTGTGCTTTTTTGCTCACACAGCTAGCACTCTTACCACAGGAGCTAAGCTATAGCTCCACTTTAGGCTTTTTAGTTGTCAGTTGGGAGATGAGAGTCTCATGGACTTTCCTGCTGGGGCTGGCTTCAAGCTCCTGTCCTCAGATCTCAGCCACCTGAATATTTAGGAATACAGGTATGAGCTGCTGGTACTGTTATGTTTGAAGTGACATAGAATTAAAATCAATCTAGCTTCACAATAAAAGGGAATGATTAGATCTTGTAGTTCAAACTTTAGCTAAGGTATCATCCAGTAGCTTATAGGAAACCATCAAGAAGAACTTGGCTGAATTTCTCTGAGATTTGTTCTGTTCTGTCATTCTCTTTGTTTGGATTTCATTCTTGGGCTAGTCTATTTCATGGTAGCAAATTCCTGTAGCACTTTCAGACTTTCATTAACACTTTCATTTTCAAAGTAAAGTAAATCTCTTACTTGATTTTGTTAGTATTCGTTGAATGTGAACAATGCAGAAACTTTGTCTAGACACTGTTCCTAAAAAACTGATAAACTCTTCCATCATGCTACAATTTTGCAACTGTGCTTTTATTACGTATCAGACTCTAGAGGTATTGTCTATGTCTCATGCATTACTGTACCTTGTCTTAATTACCTTTTTGCTCTTAAAGTCTGTTGTCCAGAATATTCTCTGGATTAGTAGTATTGCCATGTAATGGACAGAATTAATGATTTCCTGCATAACACAGAAAGGAAGGTTGTAGAAGAGCAATGAAATAGAATTCTCTCATTCCTCCAGAAGTTGTTACTGAACTCTGAATTATATACATGGTACCCTTAAGCATGAATGTGATATTCTAGTGGTTAATACAGTATAAGTTTTTTTGACAGCTTCTCTGAATTCTAGTAGTGGTTTTGTCATTAGTCATCCTTTGGTATCTGGAGGGATTTGTTCCTAGACTTTTCCTTAAGTCTCATATGAAGTGGTATAGAATTTGCAGACAACCCATGTATGTCATCCTGTACTTTAACTTTTCTCTAGCTTACTTATAGTGTATTGGTAAGCATCCTTGATTTGAATACCTGAGATCACATGCTCTAAAATCTGAAACTTATTTTGCATATAAGCATGACACCAGCAGTGGAATTCTACCTCTGACCTCATGTGTCACAGGCAAAATGTGGTTGCACTAAAAATTGTGTAAAATAAACTTTGGCTTGTTTGTATAAGGTGTGTAACACATAAATAAGTTTTATGTTTAGACTTTGATCCCATTCCCTAAGATGTTTCATGCATGTATAAATACTCTAAAATCGGAAATCTGAAACACTCAAACCATTTTGGATAAGGGGTAGTCCTCCTGTACCTAATACTATGTAGTTACTAGACTATATTATTTAGGTAATAATGGCGAGAAAAAAAGCTGTAGATGTTCTGTGCAGATGCAGTTTTTCCCCAAATATTTTAAATCTAAAGGTTTGTTAATCCCAAGGATATAAACCCTGTGTGTATATATAGTGAGAGCTAACTGTTTTTTCAATTAACAAAACTAAACACAAATGTAATTCGTGTAACAGATAGTTTTAAGGATTTAAGGTATAGCTTACATGCAAGACCATGGAATCCATCGTTAATGACCACAAAAAAACCCTTAAATATTATTTTTATAATTCACTTAAAATGTTTTTGAGTTTTTTTATGGTTTGACTTTTGGGCTATTTGGAAATACTATAGTCTCAATTTCTAAACATACAGAGATTTTCTGCTTACTTTGTTTTTAAATTCTGTTAGAAGTAGCCCGGGATGTTGGGGTGTCACATAGGAATAAAAACACCAACTTGAAAGAAATCAGCAAGGCAAAGTTTGTTTCTGCAAAAGGGTGCTCCAATGGCCAAAAATTTGGCAAGCAAGCAGACAAAGGTGGCAGTCTGCTCCCTTTTTATTCCTAACCTAGCAGGCCCTGCCCCTGTGCTTATAGTAGCTGCAAAAGGATGTGGCTTAATTATAGGATATAATTAAAATTCAAGGAACTTCTAGCAGGTCAAGGTGTTCAGGAAAAGGATGTGTGTAACTAAAATGTAATTAACAAGGGCCAAACCACCTGACCAAAGCAGGAACCTTTCAGAAAAACAATTCTCTCAAGATTACCAGAAAGGAAGCAAACTACTTTTGTAGAAAAAACATTTTTCTCATATAACATCATTACAGTGTAGTCCACAGGTATACCGTGTTTCAGACTTTGATCTCTGTGTTGTGGCCGCAGTTCAATGCAGTCCTTGCCAGTTATCTGTAGGAATTGGTTCCTATGTTCAAGTTCCTATGTAAAAATGGTATAGTATTGGCATATAATTTTGGCACATCCAGCTACATACTTTAAATCATCTCTAGATTACTTGTAATACCTAATATGATGCTGAATATATAATACCTAATAGGTTAATGCTATTTAACTACTTGTTACACTATATTTAGGGAATAGGGACAGAAAAAATATCTGTGCAAATTCAGTTACAGACATAATTTTTTTTCATATAGTTTTGATTCATGGGTGCAGAATCCATGAATACAGAAAGCTAGTTATATCTTTTTCCCTCATAACCATTGCAGGTAATGTTCTGTATTTTTTTTTAAATCAGGTTATGTCTGTTAATCTAGTGAAGAGTATTTTGAGATATTTTATATGATTAAGGATTTTATTTACGCTTGTAATTTTTCCAACTTTTACTTTATAGATATTAGAGGCTGTGCTTGCACAGAATTGTATAATACTTACATCTTGTCAGTGACTTAATGTTATTAAATACTCTTTCTAATTTTGGTAGTGCTTTTTTCACTAGTCTAGTTTAACTAGGATTAGTTTAACTCTAACATGGTATGTGTTTATTGTGTATGTATGTATTTTTATATTCTTGTACGTCTCCAATCTTTCTGTATTCTGATGTTTTAGATAGGTCTCTTACATGATATAGTTGAATTTAAATTTTGCATATTATATACTTTATGTTTGCATTGTCTGTTAGTTTTTTCACCTTTTTAGCTGTTTCATCGTTCAGATTTTTGTCTTCATTTAGAGGTTGTGACCTTTTTTATCTTCATATAAAGTCTCATGTTAATTGGTAGCTTTATCCTTTCCCAGATGACACATGTAGTTCTGTTTACTCTAGCTTTATATTTTACATTTTTACTATTCTCCTCCCTTATTATTGCTGTTACTCTTTTAGACTGTCAGTATTTTGGTAAACTGACAGTATAACAACTATTTACATAACATTGACATATTAGGTATGATATATTAGGTATTCTATTAGGAATTATAAGTAATGTAGAGCTGATTGATTTGGTTGGATGTGCCTGTTGTACATGCCAATTCTTGTCTCTTTGTATTCTTAGAGTGCAGCCCTGGAGAATCTTAATCTTAGTTCAGAACCTAAAGCTATTTTCATTGTAGTCTTCACCCGTGGTGGGTCTGGAACTCTTAAATATGGCTCCCAGTCTTTCAGTGCAAACTGCAAATAGTTACTTTTCATTGATAAATTCAAAAGGCAAAAATTAATAGAAGTTGGTTCCTGACTTATAGTGGATTTCAACCGGTTATTAATTTCTCATTATGTTGTCAGCTATTTGGTACTTTTAAGATGGTTTAGTATCTGACCTAGCTTTTTAAATTGTTTTCAGAACGATAGTTGATTGTAATCAACCTGACTTGCTGTTTTTACAAGCAGAAATCCAGTAATTTCCTTTGATTATTCAAGGAAGACTAACATGTCTACATTAGTTTTTCTTTGTGTTAGTGCTTCTTTTGTGGCATACGTTATTTACCTTAGAGGTTAAACAATTATGTTATGGTTGTTTTAAAATACTTTAACATATATTATTTACCAGATGAGGTCCTTTTTGTTTTCAGAGGCGTAAGGGAAGAAGGCAGAGGGCATTTTAATTGAGGAAGTTAAAAATATTTGTAATGTAGCAGAGATGGAGGCCCGGCTCAGTAGAACACCTACCTGCTTAGCAAGTGCGAGGCTGTGAGTTTAATCTTTAGTATGGCCAACACAAAAAACATATGCATGTATATATTACATCTATGTGTATACATATATTTGTAATGTGAAATTGTAGCATGTGAGTAGTACATCACATCTGGGCAAGCATTGTCTTCCATGTGAGCAAGCAGAACAGTATGAACTTCCTCTCTGCCACTTAAGCTCCCTCTCAGTCCTCTGTGCTTCAGGTATTTTAAAAATAGGGTCTGTGTTTATGCCCAGGGCAGCCCTGAACTGCAGGGGTATGCCATTAGGCCCTGCTTTTTATTGGCCGAGATGGGGATCTCAGGTGTGAGCCCAGCAGCTGGCACTGAGCTGAGAGAGGACTACAAACTTGTTTCTTGGTGTTTTTGTTGGAAATCTGATTTTATTTTCAATAATTTAATGTTAGGACTTTATGCTATGTAGATGTTACAGTTTTTATTTTTTTAACATTTCAGGGACAAAATGTGATTTTTAAATCTTACATGTATTTTAAATGTTCTATTTATTATTTGCTTTCTGAGTTAAGTCCATTAAATTAGGTGTTCAAACCTATAGGTAAAAATTTTAGGCAAAACAAGTTATGGTTGTCTTTACATTAATGCACATTCTCCTGTGTTTGGGCAGTGTTGTTGGTAAGGGATAAAGAGCCTAACAGCTTAATACTATGCCCTTATGAATGCATAAGATCATGCTAAGTGAAATGAACTCCATGTTATATCACTGTTGTAATTACTTTCAACATATCATGTGAAACCATAGCTTCTATTGTTGATGATCCTCTTGTATCCCCTTCCTGTGGTTGTACCCGCACTATCACTGTATCATATCTGAGTACATTGGAAACTGTATATACTGGTATTAGAACTAGAGAGGTGAAAGGGAATATCAAAATCGAGAGAGAAAGGATAAAAAGACAAACAACTACAAAAGCAATACTTGCAAAACTGTTTGGTGTAAACCAACTGAACAACTTATGGGAGGAGAGGGAAAGGAGGAGGGGGGAGGGGGGAATGAGGGAGGAGGTAACAAACAGTACAAGAAATGTACCCAAGGCCTAATGTATGAAACTGTAACCTCTCTGTACATCACTTTGACAATAAATGAGAGAGAGAGAGAGAGAGAGGAAGTACAAGAGGCCAGGCACCAGTAGCATATGCCTGTTATCCTAGCTACACAGGAGGCTGACATCTGAGGATTGTCATTGAAAGTCAACCCAGGCAGGAAAGTCCGTGAAACACCTATCTTCATTTAACCACCCAAATGCCAGAAGTAGAGCTGTGACTCACGTGGTAGAGCATTAGCTTTGAGCAAAAAAAATGCTCAGGGACAGCACCCAGAACCAGAACACACACACACACACACACACACACACACACACACACACACACACTATAAATTATAAAGCTTGATGCTGGTGGCTCATGCCTCTAACGCTAGCTACTCAGGAGGCTGTGTCCTAGAGGATCTTGGTTTGAAGCCAGTGAGGACAGAAAGTTCCCAAGACTCTCCAATTAACCAGAAAAGGCCAAGCTGGAAGCATGGCTCAAGTGGTACGGTGCCAGCCATGAGCAAGCAAGCTGAGTGAGTTCAAGCCCTGTTACCACCCAAAAAACCCCAATGAATTAGAGGGGGCTGAGCATGGTGGCACACACCTTTAATCTGAGAATTTAAAAGACTGAGACAGGAAGATACAAGTTCAAGGACACCATAGGCTACATGGTGAGACCTTGTCTCAAAACAGGAAAAAAAGAATTAGAGATGAGAAACTGAAGGGGTGAAATGGAAGCCACTTAATCAAGATATCTTGATGTGAAATTGAATCAGGAAAGATGAGTGATACTAGGGCATGACTGTTTGTGACAGTGATCCAGTGGAGAAAAAAATGTATGAGAGGGAGTAATGAAAGTTGACTTAAAAATTATCTTTAGTTGTACAAAGGAAGTGTCACTTAACAAAGCAGTACATAAATACAATGCATCTTGATCTGTGTTACCCCCTTCAATCTCATCCCTTTGGATCCACACTTTCCCTTGCCTTTCTTAAGGAAGTTGACTTCTTAAAAAAAAAAAAGTGGTTGGAATTCATTGCACAGACCTAAGCACTGAACTTTGATAGGAGCATGAGAACTTTAGAGGGAAGGTACATAGAAGAAATGTAAGAGAATCTTCCCAGTAATTTTTGTGTTCTCAGTGACGTAGATCTTTAACTGAGTGTGCCAAAGGTAGTAAAATCATATGTTGTGGGTTTGAGGAGATATAAAAGGACATGAAAAAACTTAGAATGTAGGAAAGCAAATGTGCTAAGAAGTAGAGTATTTCTGCTGTCAATATGGAGTATCTTTTCATGATGGTAGTCTTGAGCTCAGGGCCTCATATTCTCCCCCTACTTGCTTGCTCATGGCTGATAGTCTACCATTTGACCACACCTCCAGCTTGGCTTTTTACTGTTAGTTGAAGAGTGTCCTGGCTACCTAGGCTGGCTTCAAGCTATGATCCTCCAAGTCTTGCCTTCTGATTAGCTAGGACTACAGGTGTGAGCTACTGCTTGGCTTCTATTACCGGATTTTTTATACCTCTTGATTTGTGATAAGTTCCTCTGGTGCTAGCATGCAAAAGTAGAACAGTTCAACTAGAGTTGTGACATTACCATGTAGTAGAGGAAAAGAGGAGAGTATGGTGTATGCTTTGAAAGGGAGAGGTTACTGTTGGGTTTAAAGAGGAAAGTATGTTGCATACTTTGGTTTGCTTGCTTGTTTTGTTGTTGTTGTTCACATTTTTTTGCAGTTCTAGGAAGGAACCCAGGGCCTTAGGCATGCTAGGCAAGAGCTCTGCCATTGAGCTACACCCTACTCCCAAGGAAAAGAAAGAGAAAAGTACTGAACAGTGAAAAATGATGCGAACATTTTTTATTTGATTAAAAAACTTAACAAAGTCAAAGAAGGTTGAATGTGCAGATGGTAAATGAATTCTAGAGGGCAGTAAGTATGGTTCAAAGACCAGAGATTTGATTTTTTACTTTGGGTTAAGATTTTAAGAGTTGGTACAGTTACTGATGACAGCGTCCTCAGTGGATCACAGGAGTGTTAGGGATACAGAACTTAGGAGAAAATGAAGCTATTAGAGATAATGCATACAAACTTTGAAGTCACTGATAGTGATGATGTGGTTAAGAATGGAGAGAGAAAAGTGCTGAGGGAATAGAGTGTACATAACTTATTACCCTCATTACCAAAAGAGCGTAGGAAGGGGCTAGCAACTAGCTGAGTGGTACTGTACTTGCCTAGCATGAGTGGGGTCCTGGGTTCAGTCCCTTGCACTGGAGAAAAAAATTCTTGGGTGTTTAAGGAAGTAGTAGAAATGGCTTACCTAGTATTAAGAAGCCAGCCTGTGCAGACAAATTGAAGAGACTTATCTCCAATTAACTAGCAAAAGGCCCGAAGTGGAGGTGTGGCCCAGGTGGAGAGCACTAACCTTGTGTAGAAAAGCAGAACAAGAGTTGCATTGAGGGCTGGGGATTATAGCCTAGTGGCAAGAGTGCCTGCCTCAGATACATGAGGCCCTAGGTTCGATTCCCCAGCACCACATATACAGAAAACGGCCAGAAGCGGCGCTGTGGCTGAAGTGGCAGAGTGCTAGCCTTGAGCGGGAAGAAGCCAGGGACAGTGCTCAGGCCCTGAGTCCAAGGCCCAGGACTGGCCAAAAAAAAAAAGAGTTGCATTGAGGTTTAGGTCTCAGTATTGGCCTGTTTTTTTTTTGTTTTTTTTTAAGTGGTAATTGGAATCAAGGAACATTCCTCCTAGACTCTTTGAGCCTTCCTCTATTCCTGTCTCCTTGACTAAAGTGCATTTGATACAAGAGAAAGCTCAAAAGAGAATGTTGTCAGATTTCAAATAAGATACATAGATAAATAGATTCATTGAATAGTTTAAAGTTATAAGGATGTTAGTTGATATAATATGGTAGTACTAAAGTATGTTGTTTTATGAGTTACATAAATTGCTATTTTATTAAATACTATAATAGCAGTATGTCCATAATAGCATTAAGTATTATATTAAACCTGTTATGAAATTCCTGCCTGTGCTGGCTTTGATTCACGATCCTCAGTACTCAGCCTCCTGATTAGCTAGGATTACAGGTGTGAGCCACCGAGTGTCTGGCTTTACATTTTTTAGGGTTTCAGTTCAACAACTCAGTTCTTAAAATTTTTTTAAGGTGTGTTCTTTTGCTCACCAAATATTTAATTTCTACTGGGTCCTTGGAACAGTGCTGGTTATTTTACAAAAATGAAGGCAGAACTGCTTGTTCAGGAGCTCACAATCTAATGAAGAAAAATAGGAATCGTTGCCTTGGCGTTTGATTTGCATTCCATTGAAGCATTGAGGGAGAAGCACCTGACTGCTTGGAATAGAGACAGCTTCTTAGTGTTTGGATTTCTACGAACCAGGCAGAATAGACCACTGTTGACAATATTATGATGGCATTACAGGAGTCTTGATCTCAGTAGGTTAGTGAGAAAGACAAATATGTAATCTGAAGTGTGTGATAAATGAAGGAGCTGTTGGGGTGGAGGTGTGGCTCAGGTTGTAGAATGCCAGCCAATGAGCAAAAGGGAACATCAGCTATCAAGTTCAAGTTCTGGTCTCAGACAAAAAACATAAACAAACCAAAACCGATAGCTGGAAAATTGTGCTGGAAGCGTACCGGAAAGATCTATAAACTCTAGCAACATAAGGGAAAGCTTTGGAGAAATAGCAACTAAACTTAGTCTTATAAATGTGTCAGCACTAGACAAAAAGCAGGAGTAAGAACCTTCCAGTAATTAAATATTGAGTATATTAAGTACAAGTGTGGCCAGAGTACTTAGGTGACCATAGAAAAGGGTGGAGAGGTATGAAGGACCAAATCATAAAGGACCTTGTTTGTGCTACAGGACTTCAGATTTTTACGTTTTATGGTTATTTTTTCCAGTAGCTGATAATTACGGATGATTATTTCTTTTACTTAGTACAGGCAATACTTATTTCTAGCTCTGTGTTGTTAATGTAATAATATACTATCCAGGCAACAAAGATTTAAACAATAAAAAAAAGGACCACTCAATTCTATTTCTCATTGGAAACCAAGTTTCCTGAGTATTCTGAAAAATATTTGAAGTATCATACTGTTCTTAACACCAGCGTAATATTAGAAAGAAAAAAGAAACTATTTCAAAATGAGCAAAAAAGTATTCTGGCTTTTGGGCCAGTGAGATTTTATATAGGCTGTTTCTATAAAATAGTTACCAAATCTAACCAAATTGTCATCACTGCATACAAGCCCTTCCTGCCTGTCCTTCCTTCCCTCCCTCCCTCCCTTTCTCTCTCCCTCCCTCCCTTCCTCTCTCTCTCTCTCCCTCCCCCCCTCTCTCTCTCTCTCTCTCTCTCTCTCTCTCTCACTCACTTATAATTATCTGTAAGTGGTTGTAAAAAAAAAAAGTGTTTGGGGGCTGGTAATGTGCTTGCCTAGCGTGCATAAAGCCCTGAGTTCGATTCCTTAATACCATATAAACAGAAAAGGCTGGAAGTGGTGCTGTGGCTCAAGTGATAGAGTGCTAGCCTTGAGCAAAAGAAGCTCAGAGACATTGCCTAGGCCTTGAGCCCCAGGACTAGCAAAAAAAAAAAAAAAAAAAAAAAGGAGAGGGGTTTGAATTCAACATGTCAGTTTATGAGTATAATGCATCTTGATCATTGTCACCCCTTCCATCAGTCTCCCTCCATCTGTTTTCTTAAAAAAAATAACTTTGTTTCCTATTATAAAAGAAGATATATTGAAAACATCTTTTTCTGTATTTATTGAGAAAACCTAGTTGTAGTTAAATAACAGACCATCAGATTGAGAAAAGGCCTTTTATCATATTGTATGAAGTACAAAAATTTCAAGATCAGGATGCTTCTTGATAGAATGAATTGAGAAACATAGTTGAATGTGAAATGATGCTTTTAATTTTATTATTATAGTTTCTTTTGCTTTTATAAGAGCAGTGTGGTAGCAGGTGCTAAAGGCTCATACACTGTAATCCTAGCTATTCATGAAGCTGAGATCTGAGGATCCTAGTTCAAACCCAGATAGAGCAGAAAATTCCTTGAGACTCTTATTCCGAATTAACCAGTAAAAAATCAGACTTGAGGCAAATAGTAGAGCACTAGCTGTGAGAGGAAAATGCCTAGTAAGAGCTCAAGAGTCCCTAGTTCAAGTCCCTGTACCAGCACACACAAGCTATGAGATGAAGATAATTCTGCCCAGTCTTGGAATACTGGGTTGGGGGTGTTATAGTGGTAAAGTACATGCTTAGCATTCAAGAGATGCTGGGTTTAGTACCAAAAGAATTTAATCATCATCTATACTAAAAAATTCTGTATATTTATTAGGTTGCCTTGATTTTTCTCCTCTCTCATAATGTAATATTAAATATTCAGTATGAAATCAGTGATTAGGTTACTTGGCCTCCTAGTTCCTAAAATGAACCCATATATTAAGTAGTACTACTAGAGGTAGTCCATGTGACCAAGAGGTTTCTTATTTAATTGACAAAATCCAGTAATGCGAAGTACACTTTTTATTTGAAGATAAGTGTGGCTGGGTGGTAGAGCTCAAAAGGTTAATATATATAAAATAATCCTTTTTATTATCACATGAATTATGTAATTTTGTCATATTATCTTCTATAACATTTTAATCAGAAGTATATACTGAAGTACATAAATCAAGCTCTTGTTAATAGTTATGAAATCCAAACATTTCAATAGTGTAAGTAATGCTGAATATCTTTGACTTTCGAGTTTTAGTGCATGTATTTTATTATACATGGGCTAATTTATTATAACTGGTCATGCTTAGTATAAGCATTTTAAAAATCTTCGAAAGGTAGATAATGCCTAGTTTCATGTACATTCAGTGACCCTACAGTATTATTTTAAAATATGTTTACTTAAAAATAAAAATGGTACTCTCATTTTTATTTCTTTGGTTTCTTAATACAATGAATCATTCTCTCTCTCTTTCTCTTTCTCTCTTTTTCTCTTTCCCTTTCTGTGTGTGTGTGTGTGTGTGTGTGTGTGTGTGTGTGTGTGTGTGTGTGTGTGTGTGGGGGGGTATGGATTGAACTCAGTGCCTTGTGCTTGCTAGTCAGGCCCACTACCCCTTGAGCCATACCTCTGGGCCTTTGGCATTGGTTATTTTTATGGCAATGTTTTACTTTGGGCCTGGGCTGGCTGACTGTAATTCTCCTACTTCGACTTCCCTACTGCTCTTATTTATGCTTCTCTCTCATTACTGGGGATAACAGGCATGCACTACTGCAACCAGGCATTGATTGAAATGGAGTCTCTTGAACTTTCCTGCCTCAGCTGACTTCAGACTACAATCCACCAATCTCCACCTCCCCAGTCTACATATTTATTTTCATGTTAATTGCCCATATGTTCACAAGATACCTTGAAAGCTTTTTGAGAGGAGAAAGTCAGGGTTTTTTTTTCCTCTTGTAACCAGGGAGTAAGACTGTGTAGCACTTTAAAAGGTATTTCAGACCGGTTTCCTGTGGGGGACTTTGAAGCATAATCTAGAGCAGGGCTTGGTACTTCTCACCCCGGTACATACCAGTGATTGAGCCTTATTCTCAGTGATCACCACTTAGATGTATTTTAAAGTCTCCTCAAGCTACTAAAGGGATTCTGCCAGTGCAGGCTCTTAAACTTAGTTTCATAGCTGTAACATTTTTTTTTTCACCTACAGGGGCCAGAGTTTTATTCTAAAATCCTGTTCTAGAATTTAGCACTTGCTTAGCAGTTGCTTTACTTTTATTCTATAAATGTGTCTTCACTAGACACTTACAACTTGTAAGATTAATTTAAAATTATCTCTTAAACCAGTACCACCATTTTTTACTTTATCATTTGAATCTAATTTCAAAATTACATGTAGTCTGCTTAAGAACTCTTTTACTAAATAATAGCTTGAATTATAATCTTGATTCATAACATCTCCTACAGTTAGAATAATAGACTTAATTGTTTCTTAGGGTACCATGAAGTTATTTTAAGCAACTTGTTCTTTATTTTCAAATGATGCTTTCTTATAAGTTGTAGGCTTTACGAGAAATCCTGGGCTTATCATAAATGATGACTTTATAACAAATCCTGTGCACTGAATCATGCACTGTGAGTAACAGAAACTTGAAAGCCTTTTGTAAAACTAAATCATTGTCGTAAGAGTTATTTCAGATGGAGAAAAATGTATTCATGTTCCTCTTTTTTTCAGATATGAAAGGAAGACAGACACTGTGGCTATATTTCTATAACTATAATTCTAGTTAATTTGGGAGGCTAAGACTGAGGATTGCAGTTTGAGGCCAGCCCAGGCAAAAAATTCAGAAGACCCTGTATCTCAGTCAATAGCTAGCACAGATTGGAAAGATTGCAGTGCTAGGAAAGCCAAGGCAAATAAGTTTGTGAGACTCTATCTCAGTGAAAGAAGCTGAGCATGGTTTTGCGCACCTGTCATCTAAGCTGTGACAGGAAGCTTAAACAGAATTATTATCCAGGTGTTGAACCTGGGCAAAAAGTGAGAGCCTATCTCCAAACAGCCAGTGTTAGAAAGGGCTGAGGCCGGGTGCCAATGCTTGTGTCTGTAATCCTAGCAACTTAGGAGGCTGAGGTCTGAGGATCTCAGTTTGAAGCCAGCTAGGGCAGGAAAGTCTGCGAGAGTCTTTAAAAAAAAAATTTATTGTCAAAGTGATGTATACAGGGGTTACAGTTTCATACGTAAGGTCTTAGGTACTTAGGTACATTTCATGTACTATTTATTACCTCCTTCCTCATTCCCCCCTCTTTCCTCCCCCTTCCCTCCTCCCCCACATGAGTTGTTCAGTTGATTTACACCAAATGGTTTTGCAAGTATTGCTTTTGTAGTCGTTTGTCTTTTTATCCGTTGTCTCTTGATTTTTGATATTCCCTTTCACTCCCCTAGTTCTAATACCAGTATATACAGTATCCAGGATACTCAGATGAGATACAGTGACAGCGCAGGGACAACCACAGGAAGGGGACACGAGGATCATCAACAAAAGAAGCTATGGTTTCACATGGCATGTTGACAGTAATTACAACAGTGATATAACACTCAGTTCCATAACATGGAGTTCATTCCACTTAGCATCATCTTATGTGTTCATAAGGGCATAGCTATTGGGCTCTTGTGATTCTCTGCTGTGACTAACCTAAACCTGTGCTAATTATTCCTTATGAGGGAAACCATAGAGTCCATGTTTCTTTGGGTCTGGCTCACTTCACTTAGTATAATTTTCTCCAAGTCTTTACATTTCCTTATGAATGGGACAATGTCATTCTTTCTGATAGGGGCATAAAATTCCATTGTGTATATGCACCACATTTTGCTGATCCATTCGTCTACTGAGGGCTTCCATATTTTAGCAATGACAAATTGTGCTGTGATGAACATTGTTGTGCTGGAGGACCAATGCAACAGAAGTGTGAGACTCTTACCTCCAGTTAAGCACCCAAAAAGACGGAAGTGGAGCTGTGGCTCCAGTGTTAGTGTTTTAGCCTCAAGCACAGAAGTTCAGAGACAGGGGCCCTGAGTTCAAGCTCCAGGACTAGCACCAAAACAAAAAACAGGACTGGAGGCATAGGTCAGTGGTAGAGTACATACCTAGTAAGCTCATGGCTCTTGAGTTCAAACCCAAGACCCACTCCCCTTTCCCCCAAAATGAAAGGAAATTTAAGTCCAGTTATAGTGATACGTGGCAACTGGGAATCATGAATTTGTTCATTCAGCAGATACATGGGTTACAGTATGTAACCCACACATACAGTATGTGTGTTTGTTTATGCATGTATTAGAGGTTTATAACGGAGAAAAAAATCCAGAGTACATCATACCTTCCAAACGAGACCCCTGAAGTATTTTGATATGTCTTTTGTTTTTCATATACCCATTTTTTTGTTTGAGGACAAAGTCTGGCTATGTAGCTCAAGCCATTCTAGAACTATATAGGCCAGGTTTACCTTGAACTCATGATGTTCCTGTCTCAATCTTCTAAATTTTGGGAGTATAGGTATGTACCACAATGCCTGGCTATAAATAATCTTTAATAACTGTCTCTAACATACTATTCAGTAGTTTGCTTCTTGCCATACTATTAGTTTGAAAATATCAGATTTTAGTAAATATGTTTCATTTTAAGTGCTGTTTGGTATTCTTTCAGGTTATAAATAGTGGAAATCTGCCCGTCCCCATGTTTAAAAGTTAAAATCAAACTTTATATTTTCTTCTAAGTTTAGATCTGGTCATAATTCATGAAATTAGTCATTTAAATTTCATGTGGTTAGATTTAAATGAAATGTAGAATTTGCATTAAAATAGTACATTTAATAGAACAGTAAGACCTGTTGAAATTGTTGTGAGAAGGGAGAGGATGCAGGAGGGAGGTGGAGCAGGTAAAGTTGATCAGGGTCTATTATGTATGGGAAAATCACAAGGAAACTCCTTAAGCAACTAATGTGTGCTAATAAACTATTTAAGCCTCAAATTTATGTATCAAGAGCTGCTCTAAATATTGTCCTATTTATATTGCTCCTGTATTTTGTGCTTCTATTTTCATTTGTATAGGACGGTATTGACCTAGGGTTAGGTGAAGTGACTGGCGCCGCCCGAGGGGCAATGAGCAGATTTAACCCTGGCTAACCCGCCAAGGTTCTGGCCCCAGTCGCTGGGCTGGGCTGGGCTGGGCTGGGCTGGGCTGGGCTGTGCGGTGCGGTGCTGGGCTGCGCTGGGCTGGGCTGGGCTGTGCGGTGCTGGGCTGTGCTGGGCTGTGCGGGGCTGTGCGGGGCTGTGCGGGGCTGGGCTGTGCGGGGCTGTGCGGTGCGGTGCTGGGCTGGGCTGGGCTGCGCTGGGCTGGGCTGGGCTGGGCTGTGCGGGGCGGTGCGGTGCTGGGCTGTGCTGCGCTGCGCTGTGCTGGGCTGGGCTGGGCGGTGCGGTGCTGTGCGGTGCGGGGCTGGGCTGGGCTGGGCTGTGCTGTGCTGCGCTGGGCTGGGCTGGGCTGTGCGGGGCTGTGCGGGGCGGGGCGGTGCGGTGCGGTGCTGGGCTGGGCTGTGCTGGGCGGTGCTGGGCTGGGCTGGGCTGGGCTGTGCTGGGCTGTGTGGTGCGGTGCGGTGCTGGGCTGTGCTGTGCGGTGCTGTGCTGCGCTGGGCTGGGCTGGGCTGTGCGGTGCTGGGCTGGGCTGGGCGGTGCGGGGCTGGGCTGGGCTGTGCGGTGCGGTGCGGTGCGGTGCGGTGCTGCGCTGTGCCGCGCTGCGCTGCGCTGCTGTCAGGCCTTTTCAAGCATAGCTGGATTGGATGCCCTTCCCGGGGCTGTGGTTTTCTCTGACACACTCGAGCCAGTCATCCCTGGATGAGGTTTCATTGGCTGCGGTCCTGCTCACCTCCGCACCACCTCACCGGGCTCTGCGGGTCAGCCGCCGTCGGGCTCCCGGGCTCGCCTCGCCTCGCGCGGGGCCTGGCGGGTCTCGCCGCCCTGCGGTGGAGGGGTGCGTGCGCGGGCGGTGGGGTCGGGGGACTCGGGGTCTGGAAGCCGAGCTTCGCCGCGCGCGGGCCCGGCGCGCCCCCTCCCGGGAGCGAGCCCGCGGATTGGCTGGGCGCGAGCTCACGTGACCCCCGTGGCCGTCGCGGCGCAGCCCGCCGGGGTGTCACTGGAGACGGAATGGAGGCGCTGCGGGGCTCGGCGATGGGGTAGGTGCTGGAGCGCCGGTGGCCAGGCGTGCTCGGAGAGGAGGGAGGAGGCCGTTTTCCACGGACTGCCTTCCACGAGCGGCCTTCCCCTGGCGCGGTGTCCGCGGCCACCGGCCAAGCCCCAGAGGCAGGGGCGTCGCCCCGCTCCGCTCCCCACCCCCACTGCAGCTCGGGAGAGCGGTTTCCGGGGCTTCCGACCCTGGGCTCTTGACAGCAGAGGGAGATAGGGGGAAGGGTGGCGTGTTCCAGGGAGGCCCTGGAGAAAGCTGGCCTTAAAGCCAGCAGGGGTTTTGTTTTTGTAATGCCTGTTGACAGTGAAGTAGAATAACAGTATCTAAGGAGACCAGTGGAGGACAACAAAGAATGGAGGATATTCATGGCGAGGAGCAAAAAAAGCTTGAGTCCATTCAAAGGCTGCCTTTCCTCCCATGCCTGGGTAGCCGAAAGCGGGGATACAAAGCAGCTCTTCGGATGGCTGATGTGGAGTCGATGGAAAGGCTGCTGGGGTGGGAAGAAAAGGAGACAGGTACTGCCGAGCTTCGGTGATGTTTGGTTGACCGGTGAGGTATGGGTCACTAGTAATGTTCCTGCTTTTGGAAAACATCTGAGAAAACTCCTGGCAAATAGGGTGTGGAAAAGGTACCAGTGTCTTTGTTAGTTACAACCGCAGTGGTAGTGGCTTTTTGCAGATGACTGCAGCAGCGCTTTTCTCCCCGTGTCAGGCCGAAAGGACAACTGCAGAGGAATAAGAAACCTTGCAGTAAATGCTAGGGATAGAAGTCTATTTATGAGAAACCATAAGTTTATAATTGCAGCCTAAAAGGGGGGGGGGAATGTGTTTTTTCTAGTAGGAAAAATAGGCTATGAATGTTTTGATCATGAACTGCATCACACTTTGATTCGACATCACAAAAGAGATGCTCATGCTTGAGTTCTTTGATTTAACACAAATCTTATAGTAAATCTTAATAAATTATGTATGAAACAATGAGTCTTTTCCTTTGTAGCTTTTATTGCCATTAATTAAATCATTCCTGAGCAAAACACTTCATAATATAAATTACTTTGTAATTTTTTGGTGAAAATTTTTATGATAAATTTTTCATAGGCCTGATGTTTAATATTGTATTTGTTAAGTAATTTTCTTATTCCTCTTTTGTCACTCTAGATATCAATGAATAGTCTACAGGAAAATATTTCAAATCATAGCACCATTCTTTTTCTTTTAGGTGACTAAATTTCTGTTTAGTGAATACTTATAAGATACAATCTTGATATAAAGTGTTTTTCATTGCTTATTTGGGCCTTTAGTTGAATGTCTACAAATGAATGTTTTCAGATGGAACATAATTTTAATGCCTTATTTTTAATGCATATTTATGGTAGCCTGTCTACCACACCTCCTCACTCCCTGACCTATAATGACACCACGTTTCATTGTAAAGCCCTCCAGGATCTGTGACAAGAGTCTCTTAAATAATGTTTGTATAATAGTGCAAAGAGACCATATCATTTGATTGCAAAAAATTTTAAGATAATAAATTGGATATACAATTTTTAAAATTATTTCTGCTTAAAATTAATCATAGATTAATTAAGCTAGAATTAAAGATGTCACATTGAAATTTGTAATATAGCTGGTATTCAGTCCTTTGAGTCACAGTTTTTGGTGTTTATAAAATTCTTTTACATTAATTTTGTCATTCAACCTATTTAATGTGGCATTATTTTCATTTGACTCTTGAGTATGCTGTGACTTTTTCCAAGGTCATATATTCTGTAAGGATGTGAAGGACTTAAGCCTTCTGTTTTTAGTTCTATAAAATTGTTTTATAATGCCTCTTATTATATAGCATACAAAATGTATAACAAATCATTTGAAAAACATAAGTTGCTGACATCATTCAAGTGAATAAGAAGTTCATGATTGTGGGTTTTTTAGCTACAATATAAAAATCCTTTAATAAAATACTTGGTAGCTATGCAAATGAGGATGCAGCAGTTTTCACAATGATATTCATGAATACATCTTTAAGGATTATTTTATTAATCCTGTAATGTTAGATTGAAATATTTTTCCAAAGTGAAGAAATAAAGGATTAAACCTTTAAAAAGTTTATTTCATTTTTTCAGAGAGTAAAATATCTTACACGTGACAGAGTTGGTGGCTTTAGTGGTCTTTGAAATTATTTGTTTCATTTTTGCCATTTTCTCTGCTTTTTAAGTACCGAGATTTATTTTATTTATTTATTTATTTATTTTTTGGCCAGTCCTGGGCCTTGGACTCAGGGCCTGAGCACTGTCCCTGGCTTCTTCCCGCTCAAGGCTAGCACTCCGCCACTTGAGCCACAGCGCCGCTTCTGGCCGTTTTCTGTATATGTGGTGCTGGGGAATCGAACCTAGGGCCTCGTGTATCCGAGGCAGGCACTCTTGCCACTAGGCTATATCCCCAGCCCCAAGTACCGAGATTTAAATCAAGAGTCTGCTTGCCAGGTAATGCTCTACTACTTGAGAACTACATTGCGAGTTCTTTTGCATTTAGGTGTTTTTTGTTTGTTTTTTCAGATACAGTCTTGTACTTTTGTCCAGGAGGTCCTTGGACCAAGATTCTCTTACCTCCACTTCTCCAAGTAGCTGTGTCTATGGGCATGCCTCCCCACACCAAGCTTATTTTTCTGTTAGGGCTTGCTCATGCTGGCCTTGAACCAGAATTCTCCTGTTGGCCTTTTGAATAGCTGGAATCACAAGCATATACCATCACTCCCCGTCCTTAATTTCATGTAATTTATATTTTTATGTGTTTACTTTTTTCTTCAATTTTAATTCCTCCACACCGTCATTTTTTAAATTAGAATACAATGAAACTTCATTGAACAAACACATAAGATGGGGTAGAACAATATGATTTAGAAAAGGTGAATACTGGGAGAATTGTATTCACTACTTATTTATCCGAATTACCTATCAAATGCCAAATCTATGAAAAGCGATGAAGAATAAAAATGATACATGATAACTGAGAAACTCACATAGAATTATGTGAGTACTGATTTTTTGCAGGTTCAACATTGATTACTATGGCTACTTCTAGAAACTTCAGATTTCTTAAGTCTGAAATATTTTCTAATTTGGGAGTGAAATATTTTCTAATTTGGGAGGGGGTTATCTTTTGAAATAGTGTGCCTTTTTGTAAAAATCTACTGTCCTGGGGCTGAACTCAGGGCCTGGGCACTGTTGCTGAACCTCTTTTGTGTTCAAGACTAGGGCTCTACCACTTGAGCCACAGTGCCACTTCTGTTTTTTTTCTGAATAGTTTATTGGAGATAAGAATCTCACAGACTTTTCTGCCCAGGCTAGCTTCGAAACAAGATTCTCAGATCTTAGCCTGTCTAGTAGCTAGAATTACAGGTGTGAGCCACTGGCACCCAACTACATCTTTCAATTCTAATAGTCAATAGTAATATATGTTATGTCTTATCTCTTTAGTGTTAACTATTATAAGGATAGGTATATACTAATTCTTATTTTGATAAAGGTGACATTTATGCTTATTTAGTTTTTACTTTTTTTGTTTTTCAAATTTTTTGTTTTTGTAAATTTGACGATGACATTAGTACATAAGAGAAAACCTCTCCTTTATTCTTATATCCGCCTTCTCCCCTTGTAGGCATTCACTCAAATGAGGGTTTTGTTTGTTTATTTATTGTTGGGGTTTAATTGGGTTGGTTTCTCTTCAGCAATGCTGCAAATTAAACCCAGACCTTTGTATATTCTATATAAGTCTCTGCCACGGATGCACAACCCATGCCCCAGAATGTATTTTTTTATTTGTGATACTGGGGTTTGAACTCAGTACTTTGTACGTGATAAGCGGGCTCTCTACTACTTACTTCCTTTTGTAATTTTCCAAATAGAGTCTCACTTTTTACTCAGGCTGAAATGGACTATGGTCCTCCTATTTAAGTTTCTGATGTAGTTGGGATGACAGGCTTGAGCCACTAAGCCCAGCTTTCATTGGTTGAGATGGGGTTTTGTGAACTTTTTTTTAAGCTTGGACTAGTGAATTCTGATCTCAGGTTTCTGAGTAGGATTGCAGGCATGATCCACTTCTCCCAGCTTTTTATGCATTTTTTAAAAAAATCAGTTACTTTTGTATCTTTCAAAAATATTTTACTGTGATAAAATAAAATTCACCATCATAACTACATGTAGTGGTACATTTATATTATACAGCTATAATCACCATCCATCTCTAGGGCTTTCTTATGTTTCCCAGTTGAAATTGTAAGAACAAGAACTCCTAGTTTCCCCCTTTCCTCATGGGAGGCAGCCACACTCCATATCTCTATAAACTTGGCAATTCTAGGAACTTCAAATAAGGTTTATATAATGTTGATCCTTTTATGCTGGTATATTTGACAGCATCATATTTCCAAGGTTCATTCATTTTGTAATTATATATGTATTAACTTTTCAAGGCTGAATGATATTCTGTTGCTTGCATATAACACATTATCTATTTTAAATTTATCTTTTGAGTTCATGGTGTTAATACTGCTATAAAGTATACCATTGCATTTATCACTACTTTAGTGGTGCATTCGAATCCTTTTCTCCATAAACACTGTAATGGTGTTAAGTCCTTGTTCATGACTTCTTATGGATTTAGTTACAAGTCACTGTATAACACATCATACTAAAACTTGGTGGATTAAACAATAAACACTTATTTCAGAGCTTCTTTGAGGCAAGAATTCAGGAATATCTTAGTTGGGTTGTCTAATACATGATCTCTCATGAAATTGCAGTCAAGATGTGAGCCAGGGCTGCAGTCATCTGAAAGACTGGATCTGTTTCCATGATGGCTCATTGGCATTGTCTCAGTTTCTCCCTTGCTCTCAGCAAGAGGCTTTAGTTCCCTCCTGTGGCCTCTCGTCCTCTCAATGGGGCTGCATGAATGTGTTCGTGACCTGGTAGCCTTCTTCCCCTAAGGAACACAACAAGAACTTGAAAGAAGACATTTCTGACCTAGTTTCAAGCTGCACACCATCATTTCTACCCATATTATCTTCATTTGGAGTCACCAAGTCTGGGCCAAAAAAGAAATGAAGTAGGCTCTACCTCTTAAAAGAGTAGAATCAGCAAATTTGTATTTAAGTTTTAAGATCATCTTATAGACCAGTAAGAGGATTCACTGGGATTTAGCCCTAAAAGAGGAGCCCTGTGTTGGCATTGCTTTCTGTTACTGTTGTAACAAGTGACCACAAAGTTTATGGTTTAAATAAAAATAAACATACTGTTTTCCATTCCTGGAGGTCAGAAGTTGAAAATGATTTTCACCAAACCAAAATCCAGTTATCAGTAGCAGTACCTTTGTGTAAAGGTTATAGAGAATAATCCTTTTTTTTTTCTTTTTCTACCTTCTAGAAGCCTCCTGGGTTTCTTAGCCCATGGTGCCTTATGAATGGGGCAGTGTCATTTTTTCTGATAGAGGCATAGAATTCCATTGTGTATATGTACCACATTTTCCTGATCTCATGTACTGAGGGGCATCTGGGTCGGTTCCATAGTTTAGCAATGACAAATTGTGCTGCGATGAACATAGTTGTGCTGGTGGCTTTAGTGTGGTCTTGCTTGTAATCTTTTGGGTAGATGCCCAAAAGTGGGACTGCTGGGTCGTAGGGGAGCTCTATGTTTAGCCTTCTGAGGAATCTCCATACTGCTTTCCAGAGTGGTTGAACCAGTTTACACTCCCACCAACAATTTAGTAGGGTTCCCTTTTGGCCACATCCCCTCCAGCATTTGTTATTGTTAGTTTTCCTGATATGGACATTCTTACTGGGGTGAGGTGGAATCTCAGTGTTATTTTGATATAGAGCACTTCTTCATGTGTCTCTTGGCCATTCTTATTTCCTCTTCAGAGAAGTCTCTTTTTAGGTCTTTAGCCCATTTGTTGAGGGGACTGTTGGTTCTTTGAGGATTTGTTTTGGAGGAATTTCATTTTTTGAGTTCTGCATATATTTTAGATATGAGGCTTTTGTCTGTTGTATGGCCGGTAAAGACCTCCCAATCTGTGGGCTTTCTGTTTATCTTGAAAGCTATTTTTAGGTTACTGGTTTTATCTTCATTTAATTTATGTAAAGTATATTATCTACTTCTGACATAGTCTGTAATAATTGTTGAGAAATGTTAAAGCAAAATGCCCTTACATAGTTTCCCTTTGTAATTTTTAGGTCTGTTACAATACTCCTTCTGTGGATACTCTATTCAAATCCTAGCCTCCTGAAAATGGTGCTGTGGCTCAAATGGTAGAGTGCTAGCCTTGAGCTGTAGAGATCAGGGACAGTGGCCAGGTCCAGAGTTCAAGCCCCCAGGACTGACAAAAACAAAAACAAAAAAACAAGTCTTAGCCTCCTTACACTACCTAGTCAACCTAGCCATGTTGTTTCAATTCACACTTAAACCTTTACCTCCCCGATTACTTTATACTATCTTTTACTTAAAATCATGTTTGTCCACAGTTTTGATGTGTGTTCTTTTTTTTGCTGGAATACTGTCTTGTACTCTCTTTCGAGTTGGTCCACAACTACGTTATAGCCGGATGTGGTAGTAGTTATAATTCTAGCACTTGGGAGATTAAGTCAGAAAGATTTCAAGTTATAGAATAGCCTAGGCTACATAATAAGACCCTGTATCAAAAACCATGTATTCAGCCAGGCACCAGTGGCTCATGCCTAAAATCCTAGTTACTCAGGAGGCTGAGATTTAAGAATCTTGGTTCCAAGCTAACCCAGGCAGAAAAGTCTATGAAACTCTCATCTCCAGTTCACCACCAAAAATTGGAAGTGGAGCTGTGGCTTAAGTAAATGGTAGAGTGCTGGCAGTGCTCAGGCCCTGAGTTCAAGCTCCAGGACTGGCACTAAAAAATAATTTACTCAAGGCCAAGTTTCTAGTGGCTTATTCCAGTAATCCTAAATACAGGCTGAGAACAGGAGGACCACATTTGAAGGCCAGACGGTGCAGGAAGAGTCACAAAACCTCTCCTCCATCCATAGCTGGGCATGCCTGTCATCCTAGGTACATGGAGGCTGAGCTTGGCAGGATTGAGGTCTCAGGCACAAGTCCAGAGATAAAGTCAGAGTGATTCATCGTAAAGGAAAAATGGGAAGAAAAAAAGAGTGAATAAGGACTTATATTGGTTGTTAAGGAGAAAAAAAATATTAAAATGACTTATGTATAAGGGCATTTGGCATTAAAACCTTTTTTAATGGTGTATTTATTTAGAATGGGGTAAATTGTTCAGTTTTTGTATTTGTTAAGATTCTTGTTTTGTTCCTTTTCTAGTCAATCATTTGCACTTTAAGATCTTAATTGTGATTACTAGAATTGCTAGGATTGTGGTAAATAAAAATGGTGGTGATTGAACTAGGAATGTGACTTAAAGTGCTTGCCTAGTATGCATGAGACCATTGGGTCTGATTCCACAGTACCACATAAAAAATAATATTAAAAAATTGTGATATTTTGAAGAGAATGCCTCTTCATTTTAAAGAGAATGTGTCTGATATTTTAATGTTAAGAATAATGCTTAGGGGCTGGGGATATAGCCTAGTGGCAAGAGTGCCTGCCTCGGATACACGAGGCCCTAGGTTCGATTCCCCAGCACCACATATACAGAAAACGGCCAGAAGCGGCGCTGTGGCTCAAGTGGCAGAGTGCTAGCCTTGAGCGGGAAGAAGCCAGGGACAGTGCTCAGGCTCTGAGTCCAAGGCCCAGGACAGGCAAAAAAAAAAAAAAAAAAAAAAAAAAAAAAAAAAAAAAAAAAGAATAATGCTTATTGTAGGTTTAGGTGTCTCCTTCATGGTTCTGTTTTACCTTATAAACAGTGTTCATTGTGGATATTGACTTTTGTCAAATTTTTTCTTTACCTGTAGCTTTTTTCTTTATTTAATGTAGTAATGACACTGGCATTAATCTATGTTTGCATTATTAGAATAATCTTACTTTATTTCTGTGCAGCAGTTTCTTTACTCTGTATTGTATATTTGTTTTCTGATTTTTGTTCACATACAATAATACCCTATAATTCTTTCGTGTAACTTTTGACTTTTATATCATAATTATATTGGCAGTATTAAATGCACTATAGAATATTCTTTATTTCTTCTAAGAAGACTTTAAGGCTAGAATTATTTTTGCCTTAAAATTTTGGATAGAGAGCTGGGCACTGATGGCTCATGCCTGTAATCCTAGATACTCAGGAAGCTGAGATCTGAGGATTGCAAGTTGGGGTGGGAAAGTCCATGAGATTCTTATCTTCAGTTAGCCACCAGAAACCAAGAAGTAGAGCTGTGGCTTAAAGTGGTAGAACACTAGCTTTGAGCACAAAAGCTCATGGATACAACCAGGCTCTGAGTTTCAGCTCCATGATTGACATCCCCCCCCCCCCAAAAAAAAAAAATTGGTAGAAAGTGTCTATGACACTTATTTCCCTCATGTTTTGGGAGATTGGGAGAATGGGGGGAAATGTCCACTGCATCTAGAACTATATAGAACTGTAAAGACTTAAAAAAAATTTCTTCTGGGGTCAGTTTCTCTTCCTTTAAATTTCATTTATTTTGTTTGTTTTAATTTTTATTACAGTTACATATGTAAGGTGTAGTAAGTACATTTCTTGTCAAACTTGTTACCTCCTCCATCAAAATTTCATTTATTTTGTATCTTTTGGCTGCCCGCTCTACTGAACAAACTTTTCATTTTGATCTTCAAACTCTACAAAAGGGTATACAATAAAAAGGAACACTTCTTATGATACCTCAGACCTCCTTTCTAGAAGCAGTTTCTACTTATGTGTAGCTTTTTTAAAGTAATTTTTTTATCCTTATTAATCCTCTCATCTTTATTTAAGATGGATGTTATATAAGACTCTAATGGTTGCCATCCTTCACTTAAAAAAAACAGTCTGTATTTAAAATATGCTGGGAATTGAATCCAAGACCTTGAACATGCTAAATAAGCAAGTACTCTTACCACTGAGCTTCACCTCCATTCCTGTCCTCTTGTGGTGGTGGTGGTAGTGGTGGTGGTGGTGGTCCAGGACCAGCCATTCTTTTATTTTATTCTATTTAAATTTTTTTTTTACTTTATTTGGCAGTACTGGGGTTTGGTCCTCAGGACTTTGTGCTTGCTAGGTAGGCATACCTCCAGTCCTGAAATCTAAATAGCTAGGATGACAAGTGTGTATCACCACACTTAGCCTTTGTTTGTTGATAGGAAGTCTTGTGCACTTTTTGTTCAGGCTGGCTTTGATCTTTACCTCGTAAGTAGCAAGGATTAAAGGAACGAGCCACCTTGACTGGTTCAACCTCGTTTTTCAAATGTTTTTGTACCTTACAGCAACCTTTCGGTTTGAAGGATCCTAAGAATTCAACTGTTCTAATCTAGTCAGAGACATCCTCACTTCAGAAAACTCCATTTGGGCCATACACCCAGTTAATAACAAAATAATTAACATAATGCTCCAAACCACCAGAAGAAGGTCTATGCCATTTGACTGTCTTTATTTAAAAAGAAACCTATTGCCACAATTAAAGTTAAATGATTTTATTTTGTCAGTTGTGGGGCTTGAACTCAGGGCCTGTGTGCTGTCCTTGGAGCTCTTTTGCTGAAGGCTAGTGCTCTACCACTTTCCAACAAAGCACCACCTCCAGGTTTTGAGTAGTTAATTGGAGATACGAGTCTCATGAGAAGACTTTTCTGCCCAGCTGGCTTTGAACCAGGATCCTCAGATTTCAGCCTTCTGGGTAGTTAGCATTACAGGTGTGAGGCACCAGCACAAATTATTTGTTTTCAGTACTGAGGATTAAACCTAGGGACTTACACATTCTAGGCAAGCATTCTACCACTTGAACTACACCTTTTCTTTTTTCTTTTTTGTTTATGAGACAGGGTCTTTCCACTCTTATCTTCACTGTGGCTGGCCTTGAACTCTAGATCCTCCTTCCTGTGCCTCCCAAGTAGCTGAGACTGCAGGCCTGAACCACCACGTCAAACCATTATGTCCATTTCCTAGGATTGTAGGTGTGGCCACCCATGCCTGGCTGAAATGAAATATTTTTAAACATTTAAATCTGTTCCAGGGATGTAGATGAGTAATAGGTGATTTTTTTTTCTTTTTCCTCATGGCATCTGTTTCAATACCACTCATTTAAACTTCCATCTTTTCATAGGTATTTGAGATTGTTATCTTTATCATACTAAATTTACATTTATTCTTGGATTTTTAATGTTCTGGTAGTTACCCGTTTACATGTTAATATTGCAGCTTTTAAAAGTTTTTGAGTATCATTGGACTTAAAGAAGATAGAAAAAATAGTATGAAGTGTTTGTACTTTCACGGATATTAACATCTTACATATCCCAGTTATAATCTACAAAATGGAGACGTTAACCTATTAGTACAATATAGTTAACTATATACTATTTTAATTATATAGGCTTGTACTGTGTTTTAATATGTAGCAGGTGTACTATGATGGGTCTTTTTCTTTTTCCTCACTTTTTTTTTTGAGTTTGAACTCAAGGCCTCGTCCTTACTATGCAGTCACTCATGACACTTGAGCATACTCCCAGCCCTTTTGATTTAGTTAGCCCTGGCTTGCCTGAACTTCCGTCCTCCTATTAACACTTCCCATGTATACCCAACTTATTGGTGGAGATGGGGTCTCAATGTTTTGCCCTGACTTCCTTCATACTCAAGTCTTTCTGATCTATGCCTAGGATGACAAGCTTGAGCCACCTGACTTTTGTCCTATTTGTTAGGCTTTTTGTTTTTTTTGGAGTTGGGAGGAAGACAACACAATATAGTTACTGATTCTGTAAAACTTAGTTTTACAGGAAAAAAAACTGCCAACTGTTCTTTTTTATTTCATAATTACAACAAAAATTGCTATTGAATTTGTAAAACTTTTTTTCATCATTTTCAGAATGATCATTTTTTTTCTGTATAGATATGTTAATATGTCAAGTAATACTAATCAGTTTTCTAGTAGTACAGCTTATTACTATAAAACTTATTAGAATTCTTTCATTTGTTTATGGGGTCAGTTTTGGTTGTGCTAATGATCTTAAATTGTATTAATCACCTTAAGTTGCAGTAAGTTGTGTTAAATATCTTTATATGTAGGTTTTCCATATTGTTTGCATAGAGTTAAGTGGTCTCTGAGGATTCATCTGGTTTCCTGCCTTTCTATTTGTATTTTCTTATTTTAGGGCAGTCTGAAAGTGCTGACAGATATATCTTTGTTTTTTCACCCAAACAATAAAAACAGTTCTAATAAAAGAAAAAAAAAAATCCAGGCCCATTGCTGGTGGCTCACACCTGTAATCTTAGCTATTCAGGAATTTGAGATCTAAGGATCACAGTTTGAAGCCAGGCCAGGCAGGAAAGCCTTTGAGACTTTTTTTTTTTTTTGCCAGTCCTGGGCCTTGGACTCAGTGCCTGAGCACTGTCCCTGGCTTCTTCTTGCTCAAGGCTAGCACTCTGCCACTTGAGCCACAGCGCCACTTCTGGCCATTTTCTGTATATGTGGTGCTGGGAAATCGAACCCAGGGCTTCATGTATATGAGGCAAGCGCTCTTGCCACTAGGCCATATCCCCAGCCCGCCTTTGAGACTCTTAACTCCAATTAACTACCCAAAAAGCTGGAAATAGAGGTGTGGCTCTAGGCCTAGAGCACACTAACTAGCCTTGACCTTCCTAGCAGATGATTACAATAGCCCAATACATAGTCCAGATGAACATATAAGATAATGCTAATTAAAGCGATCTCCAAATTATGGAAATCAGTGGTTTATAATTGTTGTTATTTTCAGCATACCATGTAAAATTATGCCCTATTCTTTTGTCTTTCTTTCCCATGGTTTTACAACCCTGATATCACTGTACCCTGGATATTGTATATATGTATATTGGAACTAGGGAAGGGAAAGGGAATACCAAAATGGAGAGACAAAGGATAAAAAGACAAACTAATGCAAAATAGCAATACTTAAAAACTATATTATGTAAACCAACTACACAACTCATGTGGGGGAGGAAAATGGGGAGGGGAGAGGCAGGGGGGAAATGAGGGAGGAGGTAATAAGTTAGGTAAGAAATATACTCACTGCCTTAGTCATGAAACTGTAACCCCTCTGTACATCAATTTAATAATAAAGAAATGAGGAAAGAAAAAAAAAAAAAAAGCTCTGAGACAGCACCCAAGCCCTGAGTTCAAGCCCTGAGACTGCCCTCCCCTCTCCTCCAAAATCCCCAGAGTTGCTTGTAATAATGAACCGCTCACATTTAATCCTAATTATCCTTTGCCTGTGTGAAATCTTTCTGCCTTCTTGCTTTATTATTACAATTGTTATGAGTTTGTTTTTCAGTAAGCATTTGGATAACAGTCTAATGGATAGCTGCTTTTTGCTTTCTTTTCTCCTACTACATACTTATATAATGCAGAATCTCCTTAAGTAGAAAACTACAGAAAATATATTGATATTTTTATGTTTTCAGTATATTTAAAGTTAGGTTTTCCCCATTTCACATTTCATGTAATCACATGACTTTCATTCATTTATTCCGTTAATTACTTGTGGTACTGGGGATTGAACTCAGGGCCTTGTGCTTGTAGGCAAGTACTCTGCCACTTAAGCCACACTACCAGTCCTCAAGATCTTTGAATATTGCTTGTGTAAAAATGACATGATACTTTTAGCCTTTAAATAAGAATTATTTTTAACCAGTTGTGGTGTTGTACCCCTTATAAACTCATCACTTAGGATTAAAGCAGGAGGATCACAAATTCAAAGACTAGCCTGGACTACATAGGAAATTAATTTCTTTCTTTCTTTTTTTTTTGGCCAGTCCTGGGCCTTGGACTCAGGGCCTGAGCACTGTCCCTGGCTTCTTCCCGCTCAAGGCTAGCACTCTGCCACTTGAGCCACAGCGCCGCCTCTGGCCGTTTTCTGTATATGTGGTGCTGGGGAATCGAACCTAGGGCCTCGTGTATCCGAGGCAGGCACTCTTGCCACTAGGCTATATCCCCAGCCCGGAAATTAATTTCTTAAAGAAGCTGGGCACCTACATCTGTAACTGTTACTACGCAGTAGCATGAGATCTGAGGATCACAGTTTGAAACCAGCCCAGGTAGTAAAATCTGTAAGACTCTATCTCTAGTTAACCAGCAAAATGCTGGGCTGGAGGCATGGCTCAAGTGAAAAAGCTGCATGAGATCTGGAGCTCTGAGTTCAAGCCCTGGTTCTGACGTACACACAACAATGAATTGTATATTCTTAATTTTATTATTTCTAAAATGTTTGACATTAAACTAAAGAGAATCTGGGTCTCTTGAATCTGTCTTGGCTAATCCTAAAACATCTAATTCTTCATGCCCTATTATATGGCTATCTTCTCTATCTTGTCTTCTTTCTTTTTTCAAGGTCATATAAATGCCACGCTGAGGTTCACTTCTCTTTGCCCTCCTGCTCCACAGATCATCTATTTTAAGTTAGCTTTCAGCCTCAGTTTGAATATAGTAGGTCCCTAGACTACATATTCAATAGAGTAGTCAGTTATCTTCATCCTACCAAAAATATTGAGTCTTTATCTGATACTTTACTTTGTGACCACTTTGTAAAATCTTAGATCTTTACAATGGTTTTTATGACTGGCTTTCATTAAATAGGAAGTAAGATGAGTTATATAATCTCTTTTATCTACTCTGGCCCTAAAAATATGTAATTGTCAAATCAAAAAATCTCCAAATAAATTAATATTACTACCATATCTACCTCCTTATCCATGATTATTTCTTTAAGTTCATCTATAAGGCCTTCTTAAATATCTCTCTTAAATATCTCTAACTAGAAAAAAAATCCTTTTAAAAATTTCATCCACCTATACAAAGGCAAAAGTATTCTAACTACTAAAGTTCTGTCTTCTGTTTTAATCTTACTTGTCTTCAACTAAGAGACAATATTACATCCTCTTAGAAAGATGCTGCTTGAATTATATTGCTTTGAGACCAAATGGGCACATTAACACAATTTTTCTTGTTTCAAGTGTCTTCAGGGTTGTTTCCTTTATTCCTTTCTTTGAAACAGGCAGCCACTATATATTTTAGTAGTGAATTTCAAAATCCTTTTTAACCTTATAGGTCCAAGGGTAGCCAAGGATGGCTGCTGCTTCATATGATCAGTTGTTAAAGCAAGTTGAGGCACTGAAGATGGAGAACTCAAATCTTCGACAAGAGCTAGAAGATAATTCCAGTCATCTTACAAAACTGGAAACTGAGGCATCTAATATGAAGGTATCAAGACTGTGACTCTTAATAATAGTTTATCCATTTTCAAATCCTCTTGTAAGTGGAGTAGGTAAGACAATTTATGATAAACATATAAAAATGCTTTCTTGAAAAGTTAAGATGTGCTGAGTTCTTTTAGTGGATCATAAAAACAAGATAAATGTAAAAACCTTAGGACAGCCCAGGTAGGAAAGTCCATGAGACTCTTATCTCTAATTAACCACCAAAACATCTGGAAGTGGAGCTGTGGCTCAAGTGGTAGAGCACTAGTCTTGAGCAAAAAAGTTGAGGGACAGTACGGAGAATTCAAACCAGGCACCAGAGAGAGACAGAGACACAAAGAGAGGGGGTCTGGGGAGAGATAGGAGACTATACTGGGGCAAGGTTTTCTGTGTAGTTCCTGGAAACCAGCCTCACATTTTAGGGTACACCTCAAATATTAAATATCACCATCCTCTTCCACTCCTTCATGTCTTGTCAACTCTGAAATGCTGCTGTTGATAGATGATCTAGGAACAAACCTGGAACTGAAAGTTCTGTTCCTGACTTTGCCACAGTCGATCCCTGGTACTTGTGAGGATTTAAATTGTATTATTTGGGAAATACAGGTAGCATACAAGATGTTTTTTTCTTTTCTTTCTTTTTTTTTTTTTTTTTTTTTGATCCGTTATGGGGCTTGAACTCGGGGCTTGGGTGCTGTCTGTGAGCTCTTTTGCTCAAAGCTAGTGCTCTACTTCTGGTTCTGGTTTTCTGGTGGTTAGTTGGAGATAAAAGTCTCACAGGGACTTTCGTGCTTGAGCTGGCTTTGAACTGTAATCCTCAGATCTCAGCCTCAGCTAGGATTACAGGTGAGAGCCACCAGTGCCCAGCTGTCCAAGATGATTTCTATGCCACCTTCAGGCCTTGACTGATTTGCCAAAAAGCATTGAAAATGTGTGATAACATTCAAGAAAAGTTATATTCAGTCTGCAGTGGGGAAAACATATTCTAGATTCAAAATAATCAAGATTAAAACTGTAGTTGTTTTAATTTCCAGTTACTTAGTTATATTTTCCTTTTGTAGAATTTAATACTTTTATGGAATTGGAGATTATCAGCGAAAATGTTAACCTCTTCTGCTGTAAGAAATTCTTCCTACTTTTTTAGTGTTTGTCAGTTTCCCTACTTTTTAACATCTTAATTCTTGACTGTTCTTTCTGCCAGGTTTCTACTCTTACTTCTTATTCATTTCCTAGTTTATCTAGTTGTTTTTCTATGCACTTCAAAGTCTTCTCTTATTCTCCATGCTTTTGTGTATTCTAGAAGTAGCTTCTTGATCCTTTCACCCTTTATACTTAATACCATAACATTAACCTTTTGCTCTTACATAAAATTATCCCTATCTTCATCATTTTATTGGTTCTTCACTATTCTAATATTCTATTTCTGTACTAAAACTCCCCAATAATAACTACAAATGTTCTTTTTTTTCCCAATCCCACAAACTATTTAATCTATTGCCTTAAAAACACTAGAGTCAGGACGGGGGATATAGCCTAGTGGCAAGAGTGCCTGCCTCGGATACATGAGGCCCTAGGTTCGATTCCCCAGCACCACATATACAAAAAACGGCCAGAAGCGGCGCTGTGGCTCAAGTGGCAGAGTGCTAGCCTTGAGCGGGAAGAAGCCAGGGACGGTGCTCGGGCCCTGAGTCCAAGGCCCAGGACTGGCCAAAAAACAAAAAAACACTAGAGTCAGGGCTGGGGATATGGCCTAGCGGCAAGAGAGCTTGCCTCATATACATGAGGCCCTGGGTTTGATTCCCCAGCACCACATACACAGAAAATGGCCAGAAGTGGCGCTGTGGCTCAAGTGGCAGAGTGCTAGCCTTGAGCAAAAGGAAGCCAGGGACAGTGCTCAAGCCCTAAGTCCAAGGTCCAGGACTGGCCAAAAAAAAAAAAACAAACAAAAAACACTAGAGTCAGGCGGAAGTCTGTGGCTCATGCCTATAATCCTAGCTACTCAGAAGGCTGAGATCTGAGGATTGCAGTTTGAAACCAGCATGAACAAAAAAGTCCATGAGACTCCAATGAATCACTCACACACACACACACACACGCACGCGTGCGCGCGCCAGAAGTGGAGCTGTTGCTCAAATGGTAGAGTGCTAGCTTTCAGTACAAAAACTCAGTGACATTGCTTAGTCCTTGAGTTCAAGCCCAGGACTGGCTGGCACGTGCGCACACATACAAACACACACAACCACTGGAGTCAGTTATCTAATGGATTTTGATCTCATATAATTAAGCAATACAGTGCACCTCAAATTACTGTATATGGCATATAGTTTTTTGTTTGTTTGTCTTTTGCCAATCCTGGGGATTGAACTCAGGGCCTGGGCTCTGTCCCCGAGCTTCTTTTGCTTAAGGCTGGCATTCTACCACTTGAACCACAGTGCTACTTCTAGCTTCTCCTGTGTATGTACTAAGGAATCAAACCCAGGGCTTCATGCATGCTAGGCAAGCACTCTACCACCAGGCTACCTTCCCAGCCTAGGTATGTATTTTGAATGTATAAAGAAGCACAAGAAAATGCTCTTGTATCTCCTTCAATATGGTATATTTTCTCAAAGAACTCAGAGCTAGTCTATATGAATAGTAAATGCCATGATTTACAGTGTGCAACTCCTAGACCTCTTTTTAAAGATTTTATTTTAACTACTTGAACAAACTTAAAATTCATTTAAAAACTTATTGGGAGCTGGGTGCTGATGGCTCACACCTAGCTCACATAGCTACTCAAGAGGCTGATTTTGAGAATCATGATCTGAAGCCAATCAGGCCAGGAAAGTCTATGAGAACCTTATCTCCAGTTAACCACTATAAAGCCAGAAGTGGAAATGTGGCTCAAAGTGGTAGAATGCTAACCTTGAGCAAAAAAGCTCAGGGATAGCACCCAGGCCCTAGGTTCAAGCCCCAGGACTGTTACACACAAAAATATATTTGGGGGAGATACTTAATCTTACTATCTGCATGCCTGAGTTGAATGTCTGATAATACAAATCACATACTTAAATTTCTATAGTGAAATGCAAGTTGGTTATACATCAGAAATACAGAAACTTTTAGGATATGTCTGTATTTAATCATGAATTGGCTTGTTACTCATCACATGGCTTCTGCATTTTTTAAAGTCCATATATTAAAATTTGGCTTCCATTTTTATAGCAATTACAACCATAAAATTGTTTATGAATCAAATCCTTAAAATATTTCATGCTGCTAAGGAATAGGAACCCAGTACCTATTTATTTTATATTAGAGTATTGATTTGTAAAACTATACTTTTGGAACAACTATTACTTAATACATTGGATTAAAATTAATGCAATAAAGTGGCTCTTCTCACCAAAAACACTAGACTTTGGAATGCATAGTATGGGATCATGCTTCTTTATCATTATTTACCACCAACCAAGGCTAAGCCTGTCTCCATCCATTTTATTTAAACTCAGGAAGTCTAAAATGTATGTAATATTACCATCTAGTGGCAGAAAAGGATACTGCCTTGCTGCTGATTAGTTACCCTAAAAATATTTTGCCAGATGAAAATATATGTATATATCATATAACAGAAATATGAACAGATGGTATATTTTAGGATATTAAAGAAATATTTTACTTTTTAGACATAATGACACCATTGTGATTGTGTTCAGAAAGGTTCCCTACTGAAATATAATTATTGAAATATTTACAGAAGAAATGATGTTTGAGATTTGTGTTCAGATATATCTGGAGTAGAGATGTGGAAATGGAGGAAGTTGCTATGGATATACAGATAAAACAATATTGACTAAGAATCATTATTAAAATGAGGTTTGATGATACATGGAAGTTCGTTATAAATACCATACTTATGTATGAGTTTGAAATTTTCTGTGATACAAAAAACAGATTGTAATGGGATTTAAATGAACTGGAGCCAGATAATACAAAATTGTAGCTAAGCTTAGAAGAAAGTTGGTGTAATGTGTGTGTTGTGTTAAATACACAAATATGTATGTATGTATATATATGTATATATGTAATGTAATGTATATCCAAATGACTGGGACTATAGGTACAACCCACCCCATTCTATATACTGTATTTTTTTTTCCCTTCAGGGGTAGATCTCAACTTAATTGACTTAAAATTAGTCCTGAACATAGCAATAAGGTAATATGGTTATATAGACCTGTAAATCATTCAAACTAAGAGATGGCATAGTGGAGGAAGAATTGTCTGTAGGCCTTTTTTCCCCCATTGCTGGGGCTTGAAATTTAGGGCCTCATGTCCTTGATAGACTTTATATCCATGCCTGACACACTACCAGTTGAGCCATACCTCTGCTTACTGTTTTTTTGGAGATAGAAATCTCTTGGATTTGTCTGGTTGGGCTAATTTCAAACCTCAGTTCTCAACTCCCAGCCTCCTGACTAGTACCTGGCTGTAGAAAAATTATTAATGAAGCATTTATATCTCAGCTAGAATGCAGAATCTATATTGCTCGATAAACTACAAAACCATATATATGTAAAGTATTTTTTTCAGAGTGTAAGGAAAATAAAACAATAAAAGTTCAGATTGGCACAGTTCATAATTTGAAGATTTATTTTTCAAAAGTGTGTTAAGCTATTCTTTAATCTTAAAAATAAGAGACTCAGGGGCTAGGAATGTGGCTTAGTGGTAGAGTACTTGCCTAGCATGCATGAGGCCCCGGGTTAGATTTCTCAGTACCACATAAACAAAAATTTAAAAAGAGAGAGAGAGAGAGACCCAGACAGGCACTGATTATTCACACCTGTAATCCTAGAATTTAGGAGGCTGAGAATTCCTGAAATGGTAACCCCAAAAAAAGAATTTTGAAATATATTCTACAATCTTGAAGACAATTCAGAAAGGAAGATAAATGGCCAGAAAACACATGAGAAGAGGTTCAGTAACATCTGTCATCAGGAACATCCAAAGAGTGTTTGATTCCTACTCAGATGACTTAAATTCAGATGATTAACCATGCCAAATCTGGAACACTGGAATGCTATTACATTGCTATGAGGAGTATTAAACACTATTTGGACAGTTTCTTTTAAACTTTGATTCTGCATTTGAACTCCCTAAAATGTACTCCAGAGAAGTGATTGCATTTATCCATTAAAAGATATATGCAATAATATTCATGGTATCCTGATTTGAAGCATGGAACAAATGGTAAAGCACTTGCCATAAGCAGAACAAGCTGAGTGAAAACACAAAGCCTTCAGTTCAAGCTTAGATACTGGCACAATAATTAACAATAATACTGTTTACAATATCATTCTTTAGTATAGCCTCCAAACTGGGAACCACCCAAATAGCCCATCAACAGAAGAATAAAACGAGGTCTTCTTTTTTTTTTTTTTGGCCAGTCCTGGGGCTTGGACTCAGGGCCTGAGCACTGTCCCTGGCTTCTTTTTGCTCAAGGGTAGCACTCTGCCACTTGAGCCACAGCGCCACTTCTGGCCATTTTCTGTATATGTGGTGCTGGGGAATTGAACCCAGGGCCTCATGTATACGAGGCAAGCACTCTTGCCACTAGGCCATATCCCCAGCCCCCAAACGAGGTCTTTTTATGAAGTGGCCTACTATACAGCATTAAAAAATAGTGAACTGATAGATGCAGTAGCTTGGATGCATCTTGCAGATAATTATATTAAGTGAAAAACAAACACAAAAGTGTTTATTGTATAATTTCATTTTTATGATGTTCAAAAGCATGCCAAGCTCTTCAAATGCTATCCTAAAGTCATAGTAATGGTTATTTATGGGGATTTAAGACTGATAAGTGTTTGAGAGAACCATCTGAAATGTTAGAAATGTTAGTTTCTTCACCTAGGTAATGATTACACACATGTAAAAATTCATCAGGTACTTAGGATTAGAGTACTTTACCTGTATGTAAAACTGAGTAATATAATTAGACTTTTTTTCATTATAGAACAGCCAGCCGTATGCTAGACATAGCAAACTAGTGAGTAATGTAAGGTATCCCTGATGTCACATTAAAGCAAAGAAAGTAGATGTGACGGTAAGTTAATATGTCCCCCTTTTGTTAGTGAGCCGCATAATTCAGAGTACTCACAAAAATAATTTCAGGGACACATCATTGAGGTAAGTTAGTAACTTTCAAAAATGGCTACTTAGAAAGCCTTCAAAAATTTTTACCATATATTTCAATGAACTTATTTGCTTAAAAGTTGCTGTACATATTGATTCACACTGTAATTTGAGAGTCACCACTAGTAGGCATTGGAGAAAAAGTTTTGTAAAGAGAGACCTGACCAGAGCTTTACTTTGAAGGAACTATTTTGACAGTTCTGTGCAAAGTTGGGGGTTCTTCAGGGGATTATTTTAATAGTTTAGGTAGGCTCAAATGATGGTAAGAATAAACTTGAACCTAAATAAGAACAGCAAGAGTAAGAGATAAGAGTAATGATAGAATTTGATATAAGGAGGGAAAGTAGGACTACTACAACTAAGTAGTAAGAATAAATGGAAGGAGTATTGAAGGTGCTAGACAAAAATGGGTAGCTCATAATGATAGTTTTCAAACTCTCAAAGAAAATGGAATAGCCAAAAGTCCATAGTAGACCTTTTAGTGAGGCTCCATATTCATTGCAGAGAAGGCATCATTTTCTCATATAGGGAATACTGTCTCAATGTGAATGCTAGTCACCTTCATGTTCACACATCTACATACTCAAGCCTTTCAAACTACAGCCTGGTCTATTATTTAAAGGTCACATCCTAAGATCACAGGCTAGTTATTGTTAAATGGAGATTATGTTTTTATTACAGAGTTGCTATCTTGATAGTTTACCAAGCTATCTTGATAAACCATTTAAGTTGTCTTTTCTTCATTTACTCACTGTTGGACAGGTATTGTTTCCAATGCATTTATAGATTACTTTTATTCTGTAGGATAACACTACTCTTAAAGGTTGTGAGTGTTTAAATACAAGTACATTTTAAAAATCGAATTGACCAAACAAAGGACTTACGCCAGGAGCCAAAATGGAATGCTTTCGTATATGAAAAGTGTAAATCTAAATTACTGTTAAGGAACATTCTATTCTAGCCTTACAAAAACAAATTTAAGTCTAGATAGAGTAACTGTTAAATGAACTTCCAATATTCTCTGAAAAACTTTATCAAGAAAATTTCTGTTAGGGGGCTGGGGATATAGCCTAGTGGCAAGAGTGCCTGCCTCGGATACACGAGGCCCTAGGTTCGATTCCCCAGCACCACATATACAGAAAACGGCCAGAAGCGGTGCTGTGGCTCAAGTGGCAGAGTGCTAGCCTTGAGCAGGAAGAAGCCAGGGACAGTGCTCAGGCCCTGAGTCCAAGGCCCAGGACTGGCCAAAAAAAAAAAAAAAAAAATTTCTGTTAGGAAACAATGACATCAAAAGTCAGGAAGCAGAGCCCATTACAGTTCTTTGACTATCTTATACTATTTTAATAGATTATACTTAAATGTGGTACATAAAAACTTAAATATCGAGTTGTTAAACAGCAGAATATAATATGTTTGTTTATGTGGTATTTTCCTTGGTCAAGTTGATACATGGATTCTACACGTAACCATTTGTTGCAGCTTTAAAAATTTTTTTAGTCTCTATTTATTTGAAAAACAAAAATGATTAGCCTTAATAGTTAAGATATAATTAATAGCCAGGCACTGGTGGCTCATGCCTGTCTGTAATCCTACCTACTAAGGAGGCAGGAGGCTCAGATCTGCGGATCACAGTTCAAAGCCATTCCAGGTAGAAAATCTGTGAGACTCTTAACCTCCAGTTAACCACCAAAACGTCAGAAGTGGAGATGTGACTCAAGTGGTAAAATGCTAGCTAGCCTTGAGCAAAAAAGCGCAGAGACAGAGTCCAGGACCTGAGTTCAAGTCCCAGGCCTGGAACAAACAAAGTAAGATATAATTGATGTATTTTTAGTTAGAATATATTAAGTATACAAAATAATGCTTCACTATGACATTCTTATACATGTGTATAATGTACTTTGATCATATTTATGCCCCCATTACCCTCTTTTATGTGTACCATGTAAGTGTCTTGAACAGAAACTCCTCATAGTCACCATTATCAGAAGCTATCACTATTACTGTAGTAATAATAATATCAGATATATGATATATAATGAATAATAGGTATGTATATATATAGTGTGTGTGTATAAAGGTATATATATGTAAAGGTATACACACAACTATTATATAAATGCTTATAGCTTAGAGCATGTTTCAGAGTGATTTAAAATACTTCCCTCCCCCCAGCATACCTACATGCCAAAAAACATAGAATCATATGTTCAGATTTTCTGGAGTTTTTTCATGTCAATATGCTGCATTTTTTTTTAACAGGAAGTACTTAAACAACTACAAGGAAGTATTGAAGATGAAGCTATGGCTTCTTCTGGACAGATTGACTTATTAGAGCGTCTAAAAGGTAGCTCTTTCAAGTGTTTCAATCTTAACTTTTAAAATCCAAATTTATAACCTTTAAGTATATAGATTCAAGTATAGCTCATATTGATTTGAATGTTGGTATCAGGTTTTTTGTTTTTGTTCTTGTTTCTTGGTATATCAGTCTTGCCTATTAGACTGTAAAATACAGAAAAGTATATATATATATCAGTCTTGCCTATTAGATTGTAAAATACAGAAAATTGTATTTTGGGGTAAACATTTGACTGGTTTTAATTAAACTATTTCAGATTTCTTTTAAAAGTTCATTACTATTCTGCCAATCACTAAATAAGACTTTTAATATACTGTAGACCACAGACTAAGTAGCGGCAGATATATTTTTAAAAAATTGTCTTTCATGTGGAATAGAAATGCATTGCCTTTTTATATAGTACATAAGCTGACTAATAAGCCATTTTAGTAGAATTTTTAAGGAATGGTTCTTTGTTTGCTTTAAAATATCAATGTCAAACAGTGAAAGTGCTTAGTAATAAGTGAAACTAGGCAGAGAAATTACTTTTGTTTCCAAAATATTATTTAAGGGGATTTAAGGGAATACATTTGTCTAATTTTAACATACTCCTGATTTTCTAACTCAAGCTGACGTTGCAGGAAAATACCCACTGTGATTCTTTTTTTTTTGTTTTCAAATTTTTATTATCAAACTGATGTATAGAGAGGTTATAGTTTCATACGTTAGGCATTGGATACATTACTTGTACTGTTTGTTACCTCGTCCCTCATACCCCCCCTCCCTCCTCTCCCTTTCTCTTTCCCCCCATGAGGTGTTCAGTTCACTTACACCAAACAGTTTTGCAAGTATTGCTTTTGTAGTTATTTTTCTTTTTTTACCCTGTGTCTCTCAATTTTGGTATTCCCTTTCAATTTCCTAGTTCTAATACCAGTATACATGGTTTCCAATATACTCAGATAAGATTACAGAGATAGTGTAGGGACAACCACAGGAAGGTGATACAAAAACATCATCAATAACCCACTGTGATTCTAAGTAATTTTCTTTTTGGTAATGTATATTGGTATCTAAAATATAAACCTAAGACTTCACCTTTCATATAACATAGTTTTAGTAATATTTTACATGACGAAAAGCAGTTGCTACATAAAGATGTATTGTTGATACATTATTTAGAACTTAATTTAGACAGCAGCAATTTCCCTGGAGTGAAACTACGATCAAAAATGTCCCTCCGTTCTCATGGGAGCCGGGAAGGATCTGTATCAAGTCGTTCAGGAGAGTGCAGTCCTGTTCCTATGGGGTCGTTTCCAAGAAGAGGGTTTGTAAATGGAAGCAGAGAAAGTACTGGATATTTAGAAGAACTTGAGAAAGAGAGGTAACTTCTGTTCATTTTATAGTAAATATTGACTTGTACACCCCAAGTTTGTTGATATTATTTTGTAAAGCCAGATATAGATTATGAATTTATGGTAGGTGACAGCCAACACTTTAAGAACCCATTACAACTTTGAACACAAACATAACGTATAATTGGTTGTACTTAAATCTAAAAAGAAATACTTTATTCCAAGGATTCTAAAGACTTCTACTTTATTACATGTCAGATCCTTTGCATTTTGACTGATACACGATCATAAATTTGGCTAACATTTGCAACTGCTTTTTAATGAAGCGTCTGGTTATTTTTTCAACTAAATTCAGTAACTGTTTGATCTAGTATATAGGTTTATTACAGGTGGCCAAAAATGGAAACAGTTCTTAATTTATCAGTTTCCATGTTTAAAAAAGCATCAAAATGGAATCAGCCTAGGTACCAATCAACTAGTGAAAGGATAGAGAA
Organism: Perognathus longimembris pacificus; assembly: GCF_023159225.1. Lineage (NCBI taxonomy): Eukaryota > Metazoa > Chordata > Mammalia > Rodentia > Heteromyidae > Perognathus > Perognathus longimembris. Next base: position 37,025,373 of record NC_063182.1, read on the forward strand.
AATGTGGTCTACATATACAGTGGAGTATTATTCATGTCATGTTGTTTGCAGGAAAATAGTACTGGTGATTACTTTTTTTGTGTGCCTATCCTGGGACTTGAACTCAGGGCCTGGGCAATGTTCCTGGGCTTTTGTGCTCAAGGCTAGTGGTCTACCACTTTTAATCACAGCATCACAGTAGTTGATTGGAAGTAAGAGTTTCACAGACTTTCTTGCCCAGGCGACTTTGAACCTTCATCCTCAGAACTCCTCCTCAGCCTCCTGTGTATCTAGGATTACAGGTATGAGCCACCAACCCCAAGCTGTGGAGATCACTGTTTTAAATTATAACTGAGTGTCAGTGGCTCATGCCTGTAATCCTCGCTACTGAAAAGGCTGATTTCTGAGGATAGCAATTTGAAGCCAGCCCAGACAGGAAAGTTCATGAAACTCTTTTTTTTTTTTTTTGGCCAGTCCTGGGCCTTGAACTCAGGGCCTGAGCACTGTCCCTGGCTTCTTCCCGCTCAAGGCTAGCACTCTGCCACTTGAGCCACAGCGCCGCTTCTGGCCGTTTTCTGTATATGTGGTGCTGGGGAATCGAACCTAGGGCCTCGTGTATCCGAGGCAGGCACTCTTGCCACTAGGCTATATCCCCAGCCCCTCATGAAACTCTTTATCTCCAACTAACCAACAAAAATCTGAACGTGGATCTGTGGCTCAAATGATAGAGTAATGCTAGCCTTGAGCAAAAAAGCTGAGGAACAGCACCCAGATCCTGAGTTCAAACCCCAGGACTGGGGGAAAAAGGCAGGGGAAGGGAGATCTAGACCTAAATGTATATGTATATTTGTATATAACATGAATGTAAAATGGGAGTATTTGGTTGAGGGAGGGAACCAGTGGGAGAAGAAAGAGGAAAAGAGAGGGTGATAAAGACAAATGAGTATGGTTAATGTGCCTTCAGAGTGCATTATATATATTCAGGGAAATAGTATAATAATAAACCCTTTTGTTGCTGGATGCTGGGTGGCTCATGCATGTAATCCTAGCTACTTTGGAGGCTGAGATCTGAAGATAGGAAGCCAGTCCAGGCAAGAAAGTTCATGAGACTCTTATCTCCAGTTAACAAACAAAAATCCAGAAGTGAAGCTCTGACTCAAGAGGTAGAGCACAAACCTTGAGCAGGAAAACTTGAGGATAGTACCTATGCCCTGAGTTGAAGTCCCAGGACTGGGTGGCTAAATAAGTAAATAAACAAATACATTTCCACAAGAATATATGCTAACCTAAAGGAAAATGCTGTTTGAGATAGAGAGTAATATCATAATCCTGGTAAGTGTTCTACTCCTTTCATTCTGAAGTTAACATTCTCTTATTGTAGATAACAAAATATAGATCATTATCAAGAAATTTTTTTCAGAAGTGGAGTTATGGCTCAAAGTGGTAGAGCTCTAGCCTCAAGGCTCGCAAAAGAGCGTGGGCAGTGTCCAGGCCCTGAGTTCAAGCTCCACGTCTGACAGAAAAAGGAAAAAAAAAGAATTTTTTTCAAATGTTTCATTGTTTCCTAAAAAATAACTAATGCAGAAGTGATATCTAATTATCTTTCCTTATTAGAATTCCTAAAAGGGCTATTAGATATACAAAATGGTAAAGTATATGTTACATATTACTTCTGTGACCTTGGTCAGTTCATTTTTGTGTCAAGTTCTTCTGTGAAATGCAGATTTGGTTCAACCTCACGGATTTAAGAAAACCTAGTATTAATATTAGATACAGAAAATACTCAACATATACTGAGATAGACTGCTGTTGAGAATGCCATTAATTTCTCAGAATTTACATAATTTGATCTTCAAATTCACAACTAAGAGGTTTATCTCAGAGAAGTTTCTCTGATAATTTTCTCTTACTTCAATGTTGATATGTTTATTATTTTGGGTGCTAAGAGCTTAGCCATATTATGTAATTTCTAATACTCTCACTTTGTCTTCTGGCATCATTCTTTTCTTACCTTATTAGTATATTTTTTTTGTGGGTGGGTCAGTGTTGGGGCTTGAATTCAGGGCCTTGGTGCTGTCCCTGAGCTTTATTACTCAAGGCTAGAGCTCTACCACTTTGAGGCACAGCTCCACTTCTGGTTTTTCATGGTTAATTGGAGTGAAGAGTCTCATAGCCTTTCCTGCCCATGCTGGCTTTTAACTGAGATCCTCAGATCTTGGCTTCCTGAGTAGCTAGGATTATAGACATGAACCACCAGCACCTGGTTCTTATTAATATACTTTTTTATTCTTATACTAGTTTTAGATTTTGTTACATATAATAAAATAGCTGTACTTTTTGCTTCTTATTATATTCTTAGACTGTAAGCAAGAGGAAAGTGTTTGGTTGAAATGTAAGTATAATGATTATAATATATAAGTCCTAACTTCAAAAATCCAAATGATTTTTTTGGTTCATTCATTACTAATATTTTTTGTTTAAATAGAAAACTTCAGTAGCGGTTTAGGATTGCTCTTATGCGGTCTATATTAGCATTGTATAAATTTACCTTTCTTTAAAAAAATAGATCATTACTCCTTGCTGATCTTGACAAAGAAGAAAAGGAAAAAGACTGGTATTATGCTCAACTTCAGAATCTCACTAAAAGAATAGATAGTCTTCCTTTAACTGAAAACGTAAGTAACTTGGCAGTACTACTTATTTTAGAATTTAATAACTTCACTTTTAAACTTTCCTAAGTTAAAACGTTAGGTGCTGTGCAACTGTATACAAATGTGTTAATTGCAGTATAGTAGATTCAAGAGAGATCTCAAATAGTGTAACTCCTTAGCCAAAATCAAAGTTCAGCAAAATAAAACACCCGGAAGTGGGCACTTGAAAGGGACAGAATGTGGTAAAGGGAAAGATGTGGACCACTGAAGAGGAGCAGAAGGAGAAAATGCAGACAAGAATCCAGTGTGTGTCGTACAAAAAGTTTAGAAGAGTGAGGGAGGTGTAGGTAGGGAAGGGATAGGTGAGAATGTTGGAAGGGGTGTGGCATTGACTGTTGATCAAGAAATATTGTAGTTATAAACAGCTTTGTTAAATGGCAACTCCCTTGTGCAACTACTTAAAGATAATATTTATTTATTTATTTATTTATTGCCAGTCCTGGGGCTTGAACTCGGGGCCTGGGCACCTCTACTTCTTTTGCTCAAGGCTAGCATGCTACCACTTGAGCCACAGTGCTATTTCCAGCTTTTTCTCTTTATGTGGTACTGAGGAATAGAAACCAGGGCTTCATGCATGCAAGGCAAGCACTCTACCACTAAGCCACCTTCTCAGCCCCTAAAGGTAATTTTTAAAATGTATGTTTAAAAAAAACCCTTAAGTTGCTGGGTACCAGTAGTTTGTGCCTGTAATTTTAGCAGGAGGCTGAGATCCAAGAATCCCTGTTGGAAGCCAGCCCAGGCAGGAAGGTCTTTGAGACTCTTAATCTCCAGTTAACCACCAAAAGGAGGTGTGGCTCAAGTGGTAGAGTGCTTTCCTTAAGAACAAAAAAGCTCAGGAATAGTGCCTAAACCCTGAGTTCAAGCCTCAGGACACACACACATACACACACACACACACATACACACACACACACACACACACGTATTCAAAATTCAAGATAACTGAATTAGTAATTTGTAAATTGTAAAATCTTGCTAAAATCTTGCTAACCTGAATATGTAAGGTAATGATTTTTTATTTATACAGGTAAAACTTCATTATTCTCTAACATACTTACTCCCATAGTTGAGGAAATATGTTTTTTTATTAATTGAATTTCCACTGGGCAACCTTTTTTTTTTCATTTTGTTTTCTTTTTAATTCTTACATTGAATTTCCAAACACACTGTACAAATGTTTATTATTATTTGTCCTTTTTTTGTACAGTATTACAGATATCATGCAAGATAGTTTTTGTAATAAAAAATCTGAAGTTAATTGGAATCCTGTCCTTAGATATAAATGATAATAGGTATAGTCACATTCTTATTATTTGTTGTTGTTGTTCTTTTTGCCAGTCCTGGGGCTTGGACTTAGGGCCTGAGCACTGTCCCTGACTTCTTTTTCCTTAAGGCTAGCACTCTACCCCTTGAGCCATAGCGCCACTTCCAGTCTTTTCTGTTTATGTGGTGCTGAGGAATCAAACCCAGGGCTCTGTGCATGCTAGGCAAGCGCTCTACCACTAAGCCACATTCCCAGTTGTCTTACTATTTTTTTTTTTGTGAGATCCACCCTCCGTCTCGCAAATATATCTATGTAAAAAAAAGGCCTTCGTGTTTCCCCTTCACAACCTCTCTGTGTTAGCTATTTTATTCGTGGAGTGGCATAAATTAAGGGAGTTTCTGAAATACTTTTATCATCTCAGGCCTATGTATTTCAATTGTTACTCATCATATATATATATATATTTTTTTTCTTCTGTATCAGTACTTGGGCTTGAACTCAGGGCTCTTGCCTAGCTTTTTCTACCCAAGGTTGGAACTCTACCTCTTGAGCCATACTTTCACTTCTAGCTTTTTGCTGGTTAACTGGAGATAAAAGTCTTGAGGACTTGTCTTCCTATCCTAGTTTAAACTGTAATCCTCAGATCCCAGCTTCCTGAGTCGCTAGGATTACAGGTGTGAGCCACCCAGTACCTGGCAGATTTTTCATGTAATTTTGAAGAGAGAACTAATTAAAATATAACTACTCTTTCAGTTTTCTTTTGTTTTTTGTTTTTGTTTAGTTTTCTAGTAATAGCACTTTTGATATAAGGAGAAATAAAACTTTTCAAAACATGTAACTATATTTCCTGGGTGGAGGTTAGAACTGGAGGTTTAAATGCTCGTTTTCCTAGAATAATCACTGTTCCTCAACAATGTCCTTAAAGTCTTCCTGGGAGTTAAGAAGACCTAATTTGGATATGACATTCTGTATGGAATGGCATGTGTCTTACACATGAAAGAGGTGAAAACTGCTCTGACTTAAAATGATGACAGTTTGGAGTTCTTAGACTAGAATTCTATCCTGATTCAGAGATGTTTCATGCAGGTTCTCTATGGTCACATAGAGCATGAAAAATCTATAGCAGTTGCTTCTCAGCTTTTTGGCTAAGATCAAGTGAAAAAAATCAGTAGCATTTCCTCATTCCTTTTATAGTTATTCCTTTAGTAACTCTTATTACTATGATTTTATCTAGTTATATTTACCTTTTCCTCTTCATCCTTTGTAATCTTGGCAAACAGTGTCTGAAATTTTAATTAAAGCATTTTAACACTGTAATAAAGTACTTTTCATTTCTCTTTGATTTTGCTTAACCTTGAGGTTTTTACCAGAGGTTGTATTAATTGCATGTTTTCCGCTTTACAAATGGCAAAGTTCTCTTGTTTAGTGTATGTATGTATGTGTGTATGTACACATATATGCATATATACACATGTATGTGGTAATCCTTATCTTACAATATAAACTTACAGGTAATGTACTTACTTTTTGATTTTTCCATTTGTTTATATTAACATGCTAGTTTTAATAATTTAAAATAGTACCTCCCTAGAAAAATAATACCTCTTTAGAAAAATCATAAAGGAATTGAAGCTAGCTTACCCTAACTGAACTAGGTACATATTGTAAGAGTCAAATTTAAACCTTTTCTTGGGGGAGGAGGAGGTTTGGGAGGGAATAATATTGGGAGAAATCAAGGGAAGAGGCGACACTGTTCAAAAAGAAATGTACTCATTACCTGACGTATATAACTCTAACCCCTCTGTACATCACCTTTGCAATAAAAATAAATTTTAAAAACTTAAGCCATTTCTAACTTTGGGGCAACTGGTATTTTGACTCCATATCATATTAGGGACTCAGAGTGAGCCTAGCACCTGTAATCAAGTTTTTAAGATTCCTTAGAATAAAAATAATTTTCTCATGTGTAAGATTTAGTTGTTTATTCATTTTCTCTGTTTGTATTTATATAGTTTTGGGCTTTACTAAAATAAACACAAGCACAAGGAAATACTAAAATTTTTATATTATTTGTGGTTTTAAGTTTTCCTTACAAACAGATATGACCAGAAGGCAATTGGAATATGAAGCAAGACAAATCAGAGTTGCTATGGAAGAACAACTAGGTACTTGCCAAGACATGGAAAAACGAGCACAGGTAACTTATTTCTAAACTATAAAAATGACAACTATTAATTAAATTTTGTTATTAAAGGTATTTATGGGACTGGAGATAGAGCTCAGTGGTAGAATCTTTGAGTTCAGTCTTCACTATTTCAAGATAATTTCTCGTGAATACTGGCAATATAACCAATATTCACATAACATTATCTCTCTACCGTACTTCATTTCCCTTGGTGCCATTCTGTTCTGCCTTGTAGTCATAAGGGGAAGATGTTGATCATGGTACCTGATAATATGCTTCAACTCTCCTTTGATTTTTACGTCTTACAATCTTTATGTATAATGATATTGAGACTACATCATGTTTTCCGAGTCTTGCACCAAAACTAAAAAGGAAGAAAGGTAATATAACAAAACAAAAGAGATGAATTAAGTTTAGTGGAGAACATTTGCTTATTTCTGCACTGGACTATTGTCAAGAGGAAATGTTAACTTTGCTATCAAGAATTTTCATATATTATTGAGTTTAACCCTTCTGTGTGCATATATAAGGACACTAATTTTCTTAAGTCCCATAGAGCTTTGATGTCTAACTCGTCTGTTACAAAATAAGTTTAAGGAGTTTTCTTGCTTTGGTTTTTTGTTTGCTTGTTCAACTTTTGGCACACATTGGAAGGACAACATTTAAACGTTTAAGTAAAATAAATAGACAAATACTTGATGTATAAATATGTATTGTTTTTGTAAAATTTATTTCATAGTTAAAAAATATAATGTAAGGCCTATTCTCTAAAGTATGGGCTTTGTCTTTTATGTGGTAGCTTCCTAAATATAAGGTATAGTCTGTATTCAAATATGATTGTAGAGGAAGGTAATACTCAACACCCATACTGGGATATATTTCATAGTCTATACCTGTTAGTTCCTCAACTGTTTGGGGTGTAATTAGAGTATATGTGCCCATGTACTTGCATTCATGTATGCATGTATTACCATATTACAATATATGTACATAATATTGTTTTCTTGGCCATTCAGATAGATTGATGACTTAAACTTAGAAAGTGAAACTTTAAACCTTTTGGTTGAAAACATGTGAATGTTTCTGATTGAGTAGGAAAGAATTGCTTAAAACCTAAAACAGTAATTATAAATGAAAGACTAATAATTTTTGCTATAGTAAAAATTGAGAATTTATCTTCATCTTTCTTGTACCTTATAGAAAGTGAAAAGCCATAAACTATTTATTGTCATATGGCCTTGAAATCAATAAGATGAGATGTTAGGCATGAAGATTTTTGTGTAACACAAAATAAATAGGTGTGTTACCAAAATGTTAATCAATAACCCAAAAGAAAGATTAAGTTTTTTGGGGGGCATTTTGTTCACATATGCATTGGTAGAGCCATTTTTATTTAGTTATATAGTGCAGTGTTTTGCAACATGAAGTTTTACTTTATATTTTGAAAAACATCAAGCATTCTTTTTTTTAAATAACAATATGAATCTTAGGATTAATGACATATCATAAGATGAACAGACAAATGATGGAAATCTTGGTAATACGTGTGATAGAATTAGAATCTCTTCTATACATGTAGTGTGTTGCAGATTAATTGTAAACAAAACCAGATAGCAAAAAAGTCATATGTAAGTAAAGCATGGTAAGATGCACTCATACTCTTAGCATTCAGGAGGCTGAAACCAAAGGTTTGAGTTCAAAGACAGCCTCAAAATATTATATATCACGACCCTGCCGTTCATAAATAAATAAATCTAATATGAATAATCTCAACATAAAGTAAGTTCAGTTGGTTATTAATAAATGTGAAAAATGTTTAAACAGTAGTAGTCAAGGGAAATATAACATAAGATACTATCTTTTTGGCCTATCAGGCTGGCAGAATCAATGCCATTGGAAAACACTCCATGTTGATGAGAATATCATACTAAGAAGCAGTATCTTTATTGATGGAAGACAGTTTGTGCTGTCTACCAAAATTAAAATGCTTATTTCTCTGACTCTGTAATTCTATAGTATTTCTAGGAAGCTGTCCTTCAAAAATACTTGCCTTAGGGTACAATAATAGAGACATTACATATTTTATGATACTCATTATAACCCTGTATAAAATCTTAAAGGGAGACAGCTTAAATGCTCATTATTTGGATATGTATACAGTAAATCATTATGTCAATATTCATCTGTTCAAATTAGTAAGATAGTGGAAATGTGGTAGCCAGATCATTCCTTCACCTCCTAACTCCTGCTTGAGTGGGAAGAAGCAGGAAAAACGCAGGAAGGCCTGAAACGATGAGAAAATATTGTGGATCTCATTTGCAAAGAAAAGGAATGGATAAGAATGTCAAACAAAATTAAAATACAGGTTTTTAAACACAAGTGTTTATGAAAAATCATAAATTTTAGGTTAATTCAAGAAAATAGGGAATAATGGGAGTGTATTATTTCAGATAAATTATCTTCATGTAAAAAATAAGCCTAAAATTGAGCCTGTGGCTCAAATGGTAAAGCACCTGCCTAGGAAGTGCAAGGCCCTAAATTCAGACCCTAGTACCACCAAAAAACAAAAGGAAGAAAATAGAAAACAACAGGTGAGGCCTCAAGGAAGAATGGAAAGAAAAGAAAGTAGTGGATATTGAGATTTATTTTCTAAAATTTTAAAGTACTTATCCCACCAAAGATTAAAAGGGGAAAGGTTCAAGGCAAGATGACAGATTGAAAGTATCATTTTTACTTCGTGAATGAGAATAATCTGGTGACATAGAAGTGACCAGATTCTGTGAAGGGAATAAATAAAAGAAAGGAGAAAGAACAACGAGTTCTCTAGGACTTAGGAGATTAAGAGAAAGAATCCCAGGAGAAGAAAATGGGCAAAGAGTTTGGAATTGGTGTCTAGCTTTCCTCGCTTAGGATGGAGAAATCAAAGACACCGCCAGTATCTTCCTAGAGTAATTATATACATTAGATCCAATATTCATCTAAAAAGACTGGAGCATTAATGGTGACTGTCTTCATTAGAACTTACCACAACCACAAAACCATACTTTACCACCTGCAATAGCCTTTGGGAACAAATTTCCACCCTCTGAATGAAGAGTCCCATACAGTGTCTCAAGCATTGACATCGACTAATTTTCAACTGAGGCCCACTCTTCTCCCAGATCTAGCTATCACCCTATTTTAAGGAAGCTGTAACCACCAGCAGAAAATATACAAGAGACCTGCATAAACTCTGATAATAAAAGGTCACAAAATTCATAAACAAGGCAACAACAAATCTCCCTCAGTAATGTCACAATAGAGGATTTCAATGAAAGTAAAAATGAAGAAAGTTTAAAGCAGTGATCTCAATGAAACATTGATAAGAATGACTAATGAAATAAAGGAATTCTTAAAAGCTGGAAAAATTCAAAGAGGATTCAAACAAATAATAAGTGAAGTCTACCAAGAGAATACAGACAGCTGAATGAACAACAACAAAAGCAATACAATATGAGACAAGAATTCAATAAATAGAAATCTTGAGGGGAACCCCCAAAAGTCTATAAATGAAGAGCTCAAGACCTCAATTTTAAAACTCAATCTAAAGCTTAGGTAAAGAAGTTGAAAACAGGGTATTAAAGGAATTGGATCAAACAGCCAAAAGACTTTTTTAAAAATTTAATAAAAGACTAGAAGACTTACCCATCAAAAAGGTCAAGGCTACATAAATCATGGGTATAAGCAAGGAAACACCAGAACTAAAAGCATCGAGAACCTATTCAATGAAATTATGCCAGAAAACTTCCCCAAACTCAAGAAAAGGAGCTCCAAATGGGCAAAATCAGAAATCACTAAGTGAGCTGGGAATATGGCCTAGTGGCAAGAGCGCTTGCCTCGTATACATGAAGCCCTGGTTTCGATTACCCAGCACCACATATATAGAAAACGGCCAGAAGTGGCGCTGTGGCTCAAGTGGCAGAGTGCTAGCCTTGAGCAAAAGGAAGCCAGGGACAGTGCTCAGGCCATGAGTCCAAGGCCCAGGACTGGCAAAACAAAAACCCAGAAATCACTAAGTTTACAGAATTTATAAAAATTCTGTAAAAAATTGAACCAGGCACTGATGGCTCAGGCCTATAATCCTAGCTACTCAGGAGGCTGAGATCTAAGGACTGTGCGTTCAAAGCCAGCCGGGGCAGAAAAATTGGAAACTCTAATTAACCACCAGAAAACTGCAAGATGAGCGGGAGCTCAAAATGGTAGAGTACTGGCTATACGTAAAAGAGCTCAGGGATAGTGGCCAGGCCCTGAGTGCAAGCCCCACAACTGACCCTCTTTACATACTGAGCCAGATTCCCTGGCTTACTCTTACTAATGCCTGTCCTGAGGCTTGAACTTAGGGTCTGGGTACTGCCCCCGAGCTTTTTCTTCTTTCTTCGTTCAAGGCTGGTGCTCTACCATTTCTGACTTTTTGCTGGTCAGTTGTAGGTAAAGAGTCAGTCTCATGGACTTTCCTGCTCAGTCTGGCTTTGAACCAAGATCCTCAGATCTCAGCTTCCTGAGTACCTAAGATTTTTTAGGCATGATCTATTGGCAGCTGGCAAGCTCAGAAGTGTTTTTTTGTTGTTGTTCAGTCGCAGACTTGAACTCAGAGCATGGACACTATCTCTGAGCTTTTGTTTTTTGCTTTTTTTTTTTTCCTCAAGGCTAGCTAGCACTCTACTACTTTGAACCACAGTACCACTTGCAGTTTTCTGGTGGTTAATTTGAGATAAAAGAGTCTTTCCTGCCCAGGCTGGCTTTGAACTGTGATCCTCAGATCTAAGCCTCCTGAGTTGCTAGGATTACAGGTGTGAGCCACCAGTGCCTGGCTAGTTTCTAATACTATTTTGCCTCATTGCCACTTCATTATTATGATGTTAAGTGTAGGATTATTGTAGAAGATGGTACCACCATTTTAGTACTTCTTTTTCAAACCTGTGTAATGATTGTTGTAACCTTAATTTTAGAAACCAACTTCAGTTTACATTATTTAAAATAATTAGGTTTTTTTCCCACCTTTACTAGTATTCATAAAAAATGAAAACAAAATCTTGCCTTAATAAAGGAAGCATTTTTCCTACATTATTTCACCTCCATATGGTTGAATCTGTAGTTACTTATTTGTGGTACCAGATGATCTCCTTACAGTAGGAACGCAAAAGCTACACAACCTTTGTGATCTCTTTGTTTTGAAGATAAAAGTAATACTTAGTTGAAGTAGGTATTTGGAAAATGTGAAAAATATTACTAACTTTTATCAGGAGTTACTTTGGGGGGGGTTGCTACTACTTCTTAAACGTTATTTTTTATTAAAACAAATCTATGTATACATCTAATTGCTTATGTAAGAAGGAGTTTAGCATACTCTGAGCTATTAAGCAATGGCCATAGAGATTATTTATACTTATGTGCTTAATAAGAACATCTCTAATGTGGTGTCTTTATTGTAGCGAAGAATAGCCAGAATTCAACAAATAGAAAAGGACATACTTCGTATACGACAGCTTTTACAGTCCCAAGCAACCGAAGCAGAGGTTGGTAAATTGCCCTTTTTTGTTTGTGTGTAAATATAGATAGTTGTTCTAAGGCAAAAAGTATAATTAATTGAAATATGGATATTCTTCTGGATCTGTTGTTATTTGTTTTTTGTGCCAGTTATGAGGCTTACACTCAAGGTCTGCGCTCTGTCCCTGATCTTTTTTGCTCAAAGCTAATATTCTACCACTTGAACCACAGCTCCACTTCCAGCTTCTTTTTGGTTCTTTTTTGATTCTTAGTTGGAAATGAGAGTCGCATGGAGTGTCCTGCCCAGGCTGGCTTCAAACCATCATCATCATATCTCAGCCTCCTGAGTAGCTAGGATTATAGGCATGAGCCACCAGTGCCCCAGTTGAATTGAGATACTTTTTAAGTTTGTTTTTTTTTATGAAATTAAACTATCAAAAACCTTGACCATTGGGCTGGGGATATGGCCTAGTGGCAAGATTACCTGCCTCATATACATGAGGCCCTGGGTTCGATTCCCCAGCACCACATATACAGAAAATGGCCAGAAGTGGCGCTGTGGCTCAAGTGGCAGAGTGCTAGCCTTGAGCAAAAAGAAGCCAGGGACAGTGCTCAGACCCTGAGTCCAAGCACCAGGACTGGCCAAAAACAAAACAAAACAAAAAAAAACCTTGACCATCATGATTTGTTCATAGTATCTATGCCAGTGTGTGTCTGTGTGTGAGTGTGTGTGTGTATGTATAAACAGCTTAATTTAGCTATCATTGCTCTGTAAGTCAGCCTTTTCCTTGTATGTAATCCATAGTAAGGATTGGTTCTACATTTTCACTTGTGTTTACACTTCAGATACCATTAAAATGACAGTTTAAAACATAAAGACCAAGAGGTGTAACATAAAAATTTAAGGATCTGTAAAGCAGGTGAAAAATTATAGCTTCTATTTTAGCATATTGTAGGAAATTTACTTTTTAAGTCAGCAATAGAAAAATCATGAAAAAAGCCACAGTATTGTATTGTGTTCCAAAAGATTCAGAACTGGCTTCCACTAGTTAGCTCTGAATATATGCATTTTTTAAAAGTCTGAAAGCAGAAAAGATGATTGAAAAGCTGCTAAGAAGTAAATGACCCTTCCTAACCTTCCAGTGACCACACAGCTAGTAGATGCTCCTCCTTTCTAATCCTAACAAAAATGACATTTTGTCTGTAAAGGATGATGGTCTTTGGATAGAGGTAAGTTTATATCCAAGCTTGTGGATATCCTAACAAAAAGTTGATTTTACTTGCTGAATTCTCCCATCTCCCAGGATCATGGTTTGAAACCAGCCTGGGCAGGAAAGGAAAGCTCTTGAGATATTATCTTCAGTAAACTACTCAGAAAAAGCCAGAAGCGGAGCTGTGGCTCAAGTGGTAGAACGCTAGCCTTGAACACAAAGAGACTCAGGGACAGTGCCTGAGCCCTTTTTGTATCTCTTTTTGTAGCACTGTTACAAGTTGATTTTGGGTTGGGACTTGTATGTTTTTGTGTTGTTCTTTAAATTTGGGAAACACTTGAACATGTTTAGCAGTTTCTCAAAATATTAATTACCAACGAACCCAGTAGTTCCATTCCTAGGTATCTAAGAGAAATGTTTCTAGAAGCCTTATTCATTGTAGCTCAAAATACAAACCATGCAAATGTGTATAAACAAAATATGGTATATCTTTATAATAAGACACTGTTCTGCAATAAAAATACTTGTTCAGCAGATACTGATACATATCATAACATGGATGAACCTTAAAAATCTGCTAAATAAAATAATCCAGACACACAAATTCATTTATATGAAATGCCTGGAAAAGGAAATTTATAAAGACAGAAAGTAGATTAGTGGTTGCCTGAGTCTGTGAGTAGGACTACTGTGAGTATTAACTGAAAACCGGCAAGAGAGATCTTATTGGATTGATGAAAATATTATAATACCCGATTATAGTGATGCTTGGTACATTTGCTGAAAAATACCACTTAACTGAATAGCTTTTCTGGCATGCAAATTCCTCAGCAGAATTATTTAAACAATTTTTCCCAGTCCTATCATCTAGTGTAGACAACCTTGGAAAAGTTTCATCAAGTGTGGGAATAAGGAACATCATTATGATTATTTGTATTAGGAGCCAGCAGCGTTTTATGTCTCCATTGTTAGTTGTAATTTAAGATCTAAGATGAAAGTGGGCCTGTAGCCTAGCTAGGATCATTGGAAAAGTTAAGGAAAATAAGAAAGGAGGAAAGAAAATTTTAAGTGGCAATTGGGCTCTAGAGTCAGACTGCCAAAGTTATCATTGTAGCTTTCCCATTTACTAGGTATACAACTAAAAGTATGTAACTAAAACATCTTCAGTTCTCTGTGCCTCTCATTTCTTTATCTATACAATAGGAGTTGTGATAGTAGTAGGGTTGGTAGGAGCATTAAGTAAATCAAATGAGTAGTGTATTCTTAACCTATGTAACTGAAACTCCTTTGTACATCACCTTTATTTATTTCTTTTTCTGAATAATTATTTATTGTCAAAGTGATTGTACATCACCTTTATAATTACAGAAAGCCAAATGATTAGTGCCTAATACATACTAGATATCCTAAAAACTTTGTCATAGTCATTGTCATTACCATGTCACTTTTTTAAAATTTTGCCTTCTTCTTGGGGACCTTGGGCTTATTCTTCTGTCTGAACATTAATTATAGTTACTGATTTGGGCTTTTTTTTTTTTTTCTTGGTGTCTTCTCTCCCTCTGCCAATATCACTAATGCTTAGGGCTTTAGTTACCATCTATATGCTATTGATACTTATTTTCTAGCCCTAAGCTCTAGATTCCTAAATCTACGTACAACCACTTAGATATGTGAAACCCACTTTAAGTTCAATATATCTAAAACATAATGATCTCCTAAGTACTCTTTACTTCCTACCTTCCCCCCCCCCCAGGAAAAAACAAAACAAAACATATTCTCCTTCATTTGTTGAATTGTGAGCTAAGAAACATAGGAGTAATACTTTACACCAGATCTCTTCCTCCACTTCCCACAATCAATCTAGCACCAAACTATCAGATTTACCTATGTGGCTGTACTTTTATGTGTATCACTCGTTCCCTTTTGCACAGGGAAGCATTTATATTGATAGCCTCCTAACTACTGTTTCCTGCTTAGTCAAACCATTTAAAATTTGACTTAAAAGTCAGTTTGAGCCAGGCACTGGTGGCTCATGCTGTAATCCTACTTACTCAGGAGGCTGAAATCTGAGGGTAGTGATTCAAAGCCAGGCAGAACAGGACTATTCAGAAAAAGGTGGAAGTGGCACTGTGGGTCAAGTGATAGGTCTTGAGCAAAAGAGCTCAGGGACAGCCCCCAGGCTTGACTTCAGGCCCCAGAACAAGGTCAGTTTGTATGCTTATTAACATAGTGACGTTAATTAATTAGTGGGAGAAATAATGACATGGCCTCAGCACAGCTTAGAAAAGACAAGAATGCCTTTTGATTACATACAAATTCAACTGAAGAAGATTTTTTTTCTAATCTTTTTTTCCCCCTGATACCCCCTTAGTTTTGGTACTCCAGTCATACTATGATTCTATGGTGCATCATAAGCCACATGTTTCTCTTTCCAGGCCCTTTGCGTATTATATTTTGTTTACCTAGGATATTTATTCTCCATTTCTTTACTTTTTCCTAATTATTGCTTGCTCTTCCCTAGCACCAAGCCTGTGTCACACTCCTGTGTTGCATACCCTCATATTACCCTAGGCCTTCCTCTCATAGAAGCACTTGCTTAACTTTACTTTTTCATTATTTCTGTGTCCAAATAGACTGTAAGCTTTGAGCAATCATAGCATTGTATTTCCTAGTACTTACAGCAAGGAAATGTTAGTAAGTACATTTTTCTGGAAATATGTCTCATTATGTTATCACATCTTTATGATCTTAGTGGTCTTTCATTTATTTCATGTGTACATTGATATCGTATATTTTTGATCTTGTTGATTTTGTTGAGTTTTAGGGTGTGATTTTTAAGATAGTATTTTTTTCTTCTCTGCATTATTGTGTACTGCCTCACTTTTGCTTACATGTAACTGTTTCTATTGGATGAAAATATAGCTTGTAAATTAGTGTAAGTCATAGTTTGAAATGGTCTAGGCAAGCTTCAGGTTTAAGAAAACTCCAGTGGATGGGCTGGGGATATGGCCTAGTGGCAAGAGTGCTTGCCTTGTATACATGAGGCCCTAGGTTCGATTCCCCAGCACCACATATACAGAAAACGGCCAGAAGTGGCACTGTGGCTCAAGTGGCAGAGTGCTAGCCTTGAGCAAAAAGAAGCCAGGGACAGTGCTCAGGCCCTGAGTTCAAGCCCCAGGACTGGCCAAAAAAAAAAAAGAAAAGAAAAGAAAAGAAAAGAAAACTCCAATGGAAACCATTTTGTAAGGTAATTACTAACTACGGTGTCAGATTACTAAAGCATAATTTTTATTTTAAAATACCATTTTTCAAGAGAAAGCACACCAGTGTTTCTGTAAAGATAGTGGAAAATTATTTTCTTTGGCTCTGCAGTATTGTTTTTACAGCAACTTCTTTTTATAATCTATTTTCAAAATGATTGCTTTTACTGGGTATAATCTGGCATATTTAATATAACAGATGGTAGTTGCATTAGAGTTTGGGTTTTATTCATTATCAAAATCTAAACGCTTGTCCTTTGGTTTCACATGGCTTTTCTTGGCTGGAAATGTATTCTGTGTTTAAATATGCCTACTCCAAGGTGTTTGTAAGCTTAGGTGATAGTTCAGCTGTTACATTTGCAGCTCCATTAACTACTAGAATCATGTGACCTTGCAGGAAAGACAGTTATTTGTTCTAGTTGGGTTGTCTTCCTGATAGTGATGTGAGCACAGCTGGTGGTGGATGGTGTTTCTGTGGGTCTTAGAAAATCCTTTGTCTTGTGCAGCCCCAATCCTCCAGGGACGCAATTCACACTTTGTTCTTGCTGAGATAGTCAGCTGCTGGCCATGCTTGAGGTTGTGAAGTATAACGCAGTTTCATGCCTTTGTCAGCCTGTATCATTGATAATTCAAAGCTTTATAAACAAAAAAGAAAAGAAGCTGTGGGCGCGGAGAACATATTCCATTTTTGTATGTAATGATGCTAACTCCATATTAACAGAGGTCATCTCAGAGCAAGCATGAAGCTGGCTCACATGAAGCTGAGCGGCAGAATGAAGGTCAAGGAGTGGCAGAAATCAACATGGCAACTTCGGGTAGTGGTCAGGTAAATATATTACCATGTTTTTAAACTAATATCCAAAAAGGATGATAGAGTGTAATGATTCATAAAATGATTAGTAAATCTTAGGATGGATATCATTTTTCATTATTACATTAATAATGATGCTTCCTAAATTTCTAAGTATATCTTTATAGCCCTTGATCATGTTTCTGTTTTACTTAAATGCTTCTTGATGTGCATAGGTTTTGGGGTTTTTTTTGTTTTTTGAAAAATAGTTTGGTTACATGTGTGCTTGACCTAGATGCTCCATTGAATAGGTTTGGTCTTTCTGTAAGGCAGTCTGTAAAGACATTTTCATGTTTTATTAGTGTTTTTTTTTTATCACAAGGCCCTTTCTTTATAGCTCTAATTTTGTGCTATAACTAAGATCACACAAATGTAGGAAGCCAAATTTTACTGGAGAAAAGAATTCTAATGTTCATAAATAGTAGAGAGATTAATCAGGTTTAACTATTCACATTTTTAGTATCAGTAGGAATTGTCACCAATTTTCTATTAAAGTTTTATTGAAACGCAGCCTAATGTGACAAAAGTTTTCATTGGGATGTTTTTGTATTCTCCAAATTTTCTTCAGCAAATACATTTATGTTTTAGCTTGAGTGACTTTTTAAAAAATGTAATTTCACTAAATTGGCTGTAAGATTATTTCCTATTGCCAACATAAGAGATTTCTTTGGCCTTTCTGTGTTTATTCTGATAATACTGTTGATTTTTTTAAAAAAAGAATATGCTTCTAATAGCTCATTAAAATGTAATGCTTAAAATGTTCCACACTTAGATATTTAAATTTATTTTACTAAAGTAAAACAAAGGTAATGCTTCCCTAAGTATTACTAGTTAGTGGAATTCAGAAAAATTCTTAAGTAGAAAATTAGGACAAAAGCAATTAAATTTAAATAACATTGGAGATGTTTCTCTGTCTATTGTTCATTAGTAAATTCTTTGGGAAGGTTACATATTTCTGCATGTGTGTAGAAGGAAGAAAAGTTAAGTCATTTGACAGAAACAAGTTATTTGCTTAGTGTTTCAGGTCATATTCTAATTGTTATGTACTTTGAAATCTTTATATACCCATGATAATTCAGATCTATGTGACACTTGCTATAACAAAGTATATTCTAAGTAGGTTATTACATTTAATATAAAAAATGAAGGTACTAAAAGTAAAAGAATTAGAAGAAAATGTGGGTAGAATTTTTATAATGGTTAAGTAGGTGGGAAAACCATAAAGGAAGGGTCAGTAGGCTTTACATAACAATATGAAACTTCAGTATGCCAGGAAGTCATAACAAGAGTACAAGAGAAAAGTCAAGATCGCATTACTTGCAAACAGTTATGACAAGCAAAAAATTAAAATTCTGAATACATAGCATGTTTACAAATTAACTACTAAAGACTTTAAAAGTGAGCTATGGAAATGAATAGGATATTAAAATAGTAAATATGTGGGAAATGATTAGCTTTACTAGTAATGATATCTTAGGTATAAATTACAGCTAAAAGGAGATGGAAGCTGTTGGGTTATCAAAAACCAATGACAATATTGATAAGAGTAAGTTCACAAATGCCATTTGTACCAGTCCTGGGGCACCCAAAAGGCCCTTCCTAGGCCTGGGTACTATCCCTGAGCTTTTTTGCTCAAGGTTAGCACTGTATCACTTGAGCCACAGCTCCACTTCTGCTTTTTAATTAGAGATAAGAGTCTCTTCCTGGGAAGCTTGCAGTGATGGGCAGCGTCCCTCTCATATTGCTTTTATTTGTATGAATGAAAGGAAACCACTTTTCTGGACAGCAATTTTGTAAAAACATATTAAAGAATCATTGCAATATCTAAAGTTTTATGCTGAGGAGATAATGAAGTCAACCATCATAATTAGAAGTAATCTATAACTAGTATATAATGGGTTAAATTATCATTCCATGATAAATAGTTAAGTGGCTTTAGTTAGGAAACCTAAAAATCCCACTCCTTGGCCAACTGGCATAGACCTTGTAACAAATTATGAGCTTCAGTGTTCCTTTTGCAAGTACAGTGATAGTAACACCTCCCTCATAAAATAGTTGTGAGAATAAATAAATGCAGTATGTACTTAACACAATTTGTGTTGTACAGTAAATGTTCTCCATATGCTTTCCATATTTATACCTTTGCTCTTTCCATCAGCTTATCTCATTACCTATTTAAAGCAGTATAGCATTTCATAACCCTAAATGATTCGTTGCTTTTCCTATTTCCCTACTTTTTAAAAAAAACATTCTTATGCATTGGTGTAGAATCATACAAGAATGCAGTTATTTATATTTTTGTGTCTTTTTCCCATAGAGTTTCAGTGGGCTTTCTTTCAGCTGAGGTCTTGGAAAACTTGGTCTGTCCTAATCGCACCCATAGTATTTTGGCAATTGGGAACATTTTAGAATTCCAAAATTCTTTCATTGTTTTCTGTCAGTCAGCTATGATATCATTTCTTTTCTTCCATTGATTTGTTTTGTAGTGCTGATGATTGAACTCAGGGTCTTATGCTTACTAGGCAAGCACTCTACTAGAACCTACATTTCTTTAAACCTGTGAAAATATATTACTCTATAATTTCTTCAGTATTTTTTATTTACTTCCACACTTGTTTTAAATTGAGCCCTTCAACAAGATCTTTTTTCTTCTGTTTTTCTCTAAAATATATTTAATGAGTTTATAGGGGATTGGCATGGCTCATGTGGTAGAGCACCAGCAAAAATATATCATCAGATAGCAAGTTCCAGTCCTGGTCTTGGACAAAAGAGAGAGGGGGGGAGAGGGAGAGAGGGGTTTACAGGTAAAAGTATTCATTTGGAAATGGTGTGCAGCTTGGAGATAGAGTACATGCTTAGCATGAACGAGCCACTGGGTTCAATTCCAGCAGGAGAGAGACAGACAGACACCTCTGTAGAGCTGGGATATGGATGGATATCAGTATCTCTACAAAGATATATCTATAGATATATGTCATATAATCACAATGATTATACTTAATGATATATTTGGTTGTTTACCTTAAGAGGTGGGTCACTTGGAATACCTGCTTTCATGTGAAGTTATGTGTATTTACAATCTAAAATACAGTGTAATTTGCTTAATTTCCAGGGTTCGACTACACGAATAGATCATGAAACAGCCAGTGTTTTGAGTTCTGGTAGCACACATTCTGCTCCTCGAAGGCTGACAAGTCACCTGGGAACCAAGGTAACAGAAGATTACAAACTTTGCTTGTTACTGCTAAGAGATTCTTTGGTTTTCTCAAGAATTTTTATTTGATCCCTTGAAGAAATGAAATTATTTCTTTTAATAAAAATATAAACAAAAGGAAAATAATAATAAAAGCTGCTAAGTTAAGTAAATATTAATTTCTTTTTCAGCCTTATTATTCATGCCTCTGCAAGTGTCCTAAGCACCAGGCAAATTGGCTTTCTTTTTAAACACAACTTATGACTTTGTTTCTTTGCCTTATCTCCACTTTTTACCTTACCACAAAATGGCTATCACAATCCTAAACAGTCTTCTTAGACTTTGCTTCTTCAAAACATTCCTTTTGATTCCAAGGTTCTTCTTAACACTCTTGTAATCCCTTTACCATCTCCTTTGAATCACTTAACAATTTGCATAAAGCTCTTTTTTAGAAAACAGACTGTTTTTTTCTATGTATCTTTTTCAGCAACAAGTACAGTTTGCCTGCATATAATGAATGTTTGATATTTATTGAAATGGATAGAAAAGCTATTTAAGTTGCATGCTAGCCAATAGTTATGAGTAAGCTTTCTAGGGTTTCTTAGATGTTAGCAAATATTGTAGGATTGAGAAAGAGATGTTTGTAAAGAAAATTATTTTGTTTTTGTTTTAAAACAAGACGCTTTACTTAATATATTAGTGAAATACATTAGCTAAAATGAAATTCTAATTTAACTAAACAGTGTATTTTTTTAGTTAGTTCTAAAGAATTGTCTTCACAGTATACTCTATATTCTAAGTACTCTTTATTCTAAATAATGTGACACTTTTAAAAAGGAAACATGCTAAAATAAAGGTTTATTTAAGAAATGGATTTTTAAGCCTGACTCTAGTGGCTTACGCCTGTAATTCTAGAGTTAGGAGGCTGAGATCTGAGGATTGTAGTTTAAAGCCAGCCTGGGCAGAAAAGTCTCAGTGAAACCCTTAGTCCAATTAACCTCTCAAAAACCAGAAAGTGGCCCTGTGACTCAGAGTGGTAGAGCGCTAGCCTTGAGCAAAAGAGCTCAGGGACAACACCCAGGCCCTGAGTTCAAGCCCCACTGACAAAAAGGAAAGAAAAGAAATGGATTTTAGC
Organism: Perognathus longimembris pacificus; assembly: GCF_023159225.1. Taxonomy (NCBI): domain Eukaryota; kingdom Metazoa; phylum Chordata; class Mammalia; order Rodentia; family Heteromyidae; genus Perognathus; species Perognathus longimembris. Next base: position 37,046,687 of record NC_063182.1, read on the forward strand.
CAGATGGAATGGCTCATACCTGTAATCTTAGCTACTTGAGAAGCATCAGGAACATCATTGTTTGAAGCCAGCCTGAGCAAAAATGTTAACAATACCCCTGTCTCAAAGTTGTGACATGTGCCTGTCATATCAGATACACAGAAGCATAAATTATGTAAAGGATCACAATCCAGACTACCTGAGCAAGAAAAGCAAGACCCTGCCTGAAAAATAAATTAAATAAGAAGGACTGAAGGTGTGGCCCAAATGGTAGAGTGCCTGCAAAGCAAGCACAAGATCTTTAATTCAAACCTTCATACTGAGAGGGAGGAAGGGAGGGAGGAAGGGAGGAAAGGAGGGGAGGGGAGGGAAAGAGAGAAAGGAAAAAAGGAAGGGGAGGGAAGGAAGGAAAAGGACTTTTTAATATTAAAGTTTAATATTAAGGCTTTACTGTGTATTTTGAGTGCCATCTTTGGATTGTTTCATTTGATCCTATACATAATTTCATTTAATCTTTATAGAGACAACCCTGTTAGTTAGGTAAGTTGTTTCTTTTTTTTTTTCAACACTGGAAACTAAAGCTCACAGAAACCATGTAAGCTAATATCACAGTTGCTTCTACGCAGTGGAGTCAAAATAAAAGCAATATCTGGTTAAACGTATTTAAAACCCTTACATTGCCTTCTTCATACTTTAATATCTAAGAGAATGTGTGTATTTCCACGTTCAGAGCAGTATTTCTCAACATCAGCACTAGTACCTAGATACCTTTGTTGCACTGTAACATGTTAAGGAGCATCCCTGGTCTCTATCTGCTAGGTGTCCATGACACCTCCACTGAATGATTGTTAGAACCACAAATGTCTACATAGTCGAGAACCACTTACCTAACACATTTTTATGTTACAGCCACTAGCTATGAAATGAAGCTGATGATGATCCAAGATGTGTTGTTTTCCTATGTCTGATAAACTTCTAAGTAAACCATTGAACTTATTGTGATCATACCATTTTTCTCTTTGGGAAGTTGTGGGGAAGTACTGAGGTTTGGACTCAGCTTTGTGAGTAAGTGTTCTATGAGTTGAGTCACAGCGCCAGGCATTTTATGTTAGTGATTTTTCAGATAAAGTTTCATGCTTTTTACATAGGACCAATCTCAGATCACAATCCTTCTGCCTATCTGTCTCATGTAGCTATGATTATAGGCATATATCATCATGTCAGGGTTGATTGCGGAAATAGATCTCACCAATTTTTTTTTTTTTTTGCCTGGGGTGGCCTTGAACTGTCTTTTTTCTATTTTCTGCCTGGTAAACAGCTGGGATTACAGATGTGAACCAATGTGCCAGGCTGGGTTTTTTTCTTTTGGTTTAATTTGGTTTGGTTTTGATTTTTGCCACTCCCAGGGCTTGGATGCAAGGCTTTGCCCTCATTTAGCTTGCTTGCTCCCAGCTGGCAACACTGCCACTACCTCCAGCCCAGCTTGTTTGCTGAGAAATTAGAGATGGAGTCTTTGTGACTTTTTCTGCCCAACCTTTCATCAAATTTTAGTCCCCGGTCTTAGAGTCTTGAGTAGCGAGGATTACAGGTGTGAGCCACTGGTGCCCAGCTTACGTTGAGTCACATTTTAATAGCTTCAAAGCACAGAGCTATATACAATGAAAAATTAAGCCCAAAGAAATAAATAATTTTAACAGTCTAATGAGACTTAGTGATTGGTGAGAATATTTAGCAAATTAAAATTGTTGCAAACGTTTTATATTGATTTTAGCTCTAGATTAAAAGTAAAAATTTTAAATTCTATAAGTTTAAGCACATTCCTTTGTACGTGAGAAAGAAAATTAAAATAAAATTTGGTCTAGCCAAATAGCAGTTTAAACATGGCATAAACTACTTTCTCTTTCAACACTATATAATGCCATTACTATTTTTATTTATTTACATAAATTGTTGATGTTATTTTGAAATAACACATTATTTCATCCTATAAAGGTATTTGTTACTGAGTTACAATAAATATCCCATTCATCACTTCATTACTTTTGGCTTTTGGATATTAAAGTCATAATTTTGTTTCTAAACTCATTTGGCCCACAGGTGGAAATGGTGTATTCATTATTGTCAATGCTTGGTACTCATGATAAGGATGATATGTCGCGAACTTTGCTAGCTATGTCTAGCTCCCAAGACAGCTGTATATCCATGCGACAGTCTGGATGTCTTCCTCTCCTCATCCAGCTTTTACATGGCAATGACAAAGACTCTGTGTTGTTGGGAAATTCCCGGGGCAGTAAAGAGGCTCGGGCCAGGGCCAGTGCGGCACTCCACAACATCATTCACTCACAGCCTGACGACAAGAGAGGCAGGCGTGAAATCCGAGTCCTTCATCTTTTGGAACAGATACGAGCTTACTGTGAAACCTGTTGGGAGTGGCAGGAAGCCCATGAACAAGGCATGGACCAGGACAAAAATCCAAGTATGTTCTCTGTAGTATATATCACATTGCATGTTTCAAAACAAAGTTTCACATTATAAATCTTTCTTGAGACAATATTGTTTTTATGACTACAGAGGAAATTTATATTATTTATATATGCTGCTAGCATTTTCAGGCTTAACTATATTTCCTTAGGGGAAAAAAATGAGCAGAGGGCAATATTATGTGAAATATTTCACTACCACAGTAGAAACAGCAAATTGAAAGAAATGTATAGAGTCAAAACTTACAGCTACAAAGAAATATGAACAACTAGATTGACCTTATCTTTCATTCTATAGATGAACCTTGGAAAAATAACTTTACACAAGTCAAACTATATAATTTTTTTACATTTCATGTTAGTATTTTCAGTGGACAGCTCTACTTATTATTTTTTATCTCTACAGCCTTGTGAAGTAGAAAGTGGGAAGGTTTTATTGTTCCAGTTTACAAGTGAAACAGGCTCAGAGATGCTTGTAGCTTTACAACTAGTGAGAGCCAAGAACAGACGCCAGATCTGCTGACTAGCTCAGTACTATTCTTACTGTACCATCTTGCTCCAGACAGTGGAGCCCTGGTTACTGGAACCATATGTCACCACCCAGCTTTGCACTTGCCCTTTCCCCTTAGGAGTAGGAAACATCGGAATTGAGTCTCAACTTCATTCTAGTAGCCAAGAACCAACAGTAATAAGTATGTAAGGTAATACTTTGTTTTCAGTCAGTAAGAACTCACAGAGATAAGTAGAGGATTCTGTTGAATTAATGTATTATTTGGGGAGCAGGAAGACAAATGATGGTGAAGCATGTCTTAGGAAGCTATAACAGATTTTTTTCTAAACTTAAGTATAAAGATTATTTTAAAATCTAAAATATATTTAAGAACAAGGAAAAAAAGCAGAAATCATGCTTAATATCTACTAGTCCTGGTATGAAAAAATTCCTTCATGGAGAAAATTGTATTTCTGGATGATTTTATTTTTCTGTCCACTATTATGAAATGACTCATTACTTTTTTTTTTTTTTTTTGGCCAGTCCTGGGCCTTGGACTCAGGGCCTGAGCACTGTCCCTGGCTTCTTCCCGCTCAAGGCTAGCACTCTGCCACTTGAGCCAGAGCGCCGCTTCTGGCCATTTTCTGTATATGTGGTACTGGGGAATCGAACCTAGGGCCTCGCGTATCCGAGGCAGGCACTCTTGCCACTAGGCCCCCAGCCCCATGACTCGTTACTTTGAAAAAGGGTTTTTTAATAAATATTTTGTGTCAAAAGTGATTTTTGCAACCTTTCTCATAGCATTAAATAGCTATGGAGTTACATTTGGCAAACTTTCTTTACTAGGCATTACATTTCTATACAGCCATATGCTTTCAACCCACATAACAGTAGTCAAAGTAGGTACACCAAAATGTTTTAAATTCATCTATCTAATGAGCATCATTTTAAATTAGTGGATATGTGAGTTACAGTATAAACCTATGAAGGACTTAAAATAACAGACTGGATCTCACACATATGAGTAGTAAACATTTTTATTAAAGAACCAAGAAAAAGCCCTTTACTCATTTGTAGTGTTTGTTCATCCATTCAGCATATCTGCTAATCCACTAAACTTTGGTACATTAGGGATATGTTAATGACTCTTGCATACTTTCAATGTACAATAAAACAGTTACTGTTGAAGTAGTAAAATAACATGGGACATGGTGCTTTTATTTCTTAGTGCCAGCTCCAGTTGAACATCAGATCTGTCCTGCTGTGTGTGTTCTAATGAAACTGTCATTTGATGAAGAACATAGACATGCAATGAATGAACTTGGTAAGACAAAGTGTTTCTTAATGCCGTTAGTTTATTTTTAAATCATAGTTGAAATTCATCATTGTAAATAGAGATATTTAATAATTAATGAATTGAGAAATAAGATCACTAACTTCTGTTCAGCTGCTGCCTCTTTATAGCAAAATATTGTTTCCTGGTTCCTATGGGAGAAAGGCTTCTGAATCACAAAAACTGCTGCCTTGTTACAAACTAACTTTAATTGTCTTCCCTAAGATTTTAAGACTTAGAAATATACCACTCCTTGTCCCTGTTGCCAAGGTAGATACCATGTGACAATTAATGGAGAGCATAACTTGAATTATTTTTTAAAATGTAAAGCTATTTCATTTACCTTGGAATCTGTAAATCACTTTTGATTAATACCAAGGGGAATTGTTGTTGTTATTATTTTATTACTTCCATTTATCTTCATGGTTATCAGTCTTTTACTGGATTTTTACAGGGTATATTTGAAACTAGGTAATGTAGAAAAATTAAATTTTGAAACAGTTACTCTTTTGGGTATGTGTTATCACATTTCAGACTTTATATAACCTGCATTATAATACACACATTTTCTATGTAATGGTTTTTCTTTGATTTCTAGGTTCATTTTGTGGTATTTATAAATTGCATCAGGCTGAGCCATCTCATATGAATTGAATTTCTGTAGTCATGCCACAAGCAAAAAACATACACTGAGTTTCCATCTTAGTGTAGCTTTATCTTACTTTTTATACTGTTTGTTACATTACATTCCAGCCTCCACTTTGTATTCCTGCCACCCTCATCATTGTCATTTATCACTTATCTTAAAAATGATAAAGTCATGAGCCTCTTAAACACAGAGAACTTGCACACCCCGAAGTGAATGTTGTCCCTTTCAGAGTCATCACTTGGGGAGGCTCTGTTACGCTGAGAGATGTCAGGCCTGTCCTGCAGCCATGCTTTTCTTCCACGGGCCTCCATGATTCTCTCCTCCCTCAGGACTTGTAAAATCTCAGTTAATCTTAGGAGATCCCCCTTCTTCAGTATATTATTAGCGTTTGTAAAAATTTTAAAAAAGTGTAATGCTAATAATTTTGAGAAAGTAATAAAACTAATGAACAAAAATTCAATTTTAGTATATTACAAAGGTATTCTGCAAATGTTCCATTGAACTTCTAGGACTGACACATTAATCATCTGAATTTCAAAATAAAACCTAGACTCAGTATTTGTTCCTCTTCCTTCTTCAGGTAGGAAGGCTACCCGGGGCATTTCATCACAGGAGCTAGGGCAGGGGCTTTCAGGTGAGGAGCAGGATGGGGCTTCTGGGGGTGTGACTGCTGGGGACATAGCCGTAGATGTGACCTTCCTCTAATTTCTAGTCTCCATTTTTGCACTGGGGAAGAACAGGGTTAAAGTTTGTGAATTCAGGCTGGAGATAGTAAAGACAGCACAGGTATCTGGCAGTACTAGGAATAGGGAAGAAATAAATTCCATTAGGTGAACATATATTCTTAAGCCCAGTCATCTGGAACTGCCATTTGTACATATATGAAGCCCTCCAGATGCCAGGTCTAAATTTGTACATATTAGTACTGGAAGTTTTCAATTGTAACGTTAGTGATTTTTATTTCTTAATTCCCTAGTCAGTCCCAGAAACCATTGCTAGGTACTAGAATTTTGTAATGGCAACAGTAGGATCTTGGCTTCCAAGGATCTCATGATTTACTTGCATTAATATTTTACAAAATTTCTGGATTGTAATAATCACCAGAGGCATTTGTCAAACCATATAGATTCCCTGGTCCTGTGGCAAACAAAATCCCTGGGGGAATGGCCTAGAAATCACATTTAATAAGTAGCTCCATGTGATATTTACCCTCAAGAAACTCTGAAACACTGATCAATATAATATTGACATTGACCTCCCCAGTATTTATTCTAGGATGGGGTATTTCATGCAGATGGTGGCTATGAAAACCAAACAAAAGTAATACACTTTAAGAAATTAAATTCATCTCTCTGTTAATTTTTAAGACATTTAGTCTTTATTAAGAATGTAAGGATTCTGAGAGGCATTGTTCAGTTCATGCTTGTTACTCAGGAGTCTGAGATCTAAGAGTTCACAGTTTGAAGCCAGCCTGTGCAGGAAAGTCCATGAGACTCTTATCTCCAGTGAATCTCTCTCTCTCTCTCTCTCTCTCTCTCTCTCTCTCTCTCTCTCTCTCTCTCTCTCTCTCTTCTCTCACTCTATCTCTCTTTCTCTCTGTCTCTCTCTCTCTCTCTCTCTCACACACACACACACACACACACACACACACACATGCCAGAAGTAGACTTGTGGTTCAAGTGGTAGAGTGCTAGCCTGGAGTAAAAAAGTTCAGACAGTGCCCAGGCCCTGAGTTCCAGCCCCAAGATTGGCACCCAAAAATAAAAAAATAAAAAAAATCTAAGAATCCTGTTTAATGTCACTTGAAGCAGTTGGTCCTCCATTATCAGTAAGGTTCCAAGATAACAAATGATAATAATTAAGTTCATCTGGACCATTGCTTTCTAACATAGGCACCAAAGAAAATGGAGGACATGCTCATCATCTTTGTATTGAAATACCCCAATTATATTGGGCAGCCTTTTATTCTATCAGCCACGAGTTTGCATCATACCTCAGGAAATCTATTTATAGTTTTAACCTATGAATTATATTCTTTGCTTTAGAATTTACTGATTTTTTTCTTTTTATTTCCCTTAAGTCATAAAGGCTTCCCTCTTACCTTTTTTTTTTTTTTTTTTTTTTTGTTGTTGTTGTTGTTGGTCATGGGGCTTGAACTCTGGGCCTGGGTACTATACCTGAGCTCTCTTCAGGTCAAGGCTAGTGTTCTGCCACTTGAGCCACAGAGCCACTTCTGGCTTTTTCTGTGTATGAGATACTGAGGAATGGAACCCAGGGCTTCCTGCATGCCAGGCAAGCATTCTACCACTAGGCCACATTCCCAGCCCCTTCCCTTGTTATCTTACACTCCAAATTTTATCATTTTTTTATTAGACATGTTATTCACGTGGTTTTTTTTTTTTTTTTTGCCAGTCCTGGGCCTTGGACTCAGGGCCTGAGCACTGTCCCTGGCTTCTTTTTGCTCAAGGCTAGCACTCTGCCACTTGAGCCGCAGCGCCACTTCTGGCCATTTTCTGTATATGTGGTGCTGGGGAATCGAACCGAGGACTTCATGTATATGAGGCAAGTGCTCTTGCCACTAGGCCATATCCCCAGCCCCTATTCACGGTTTTGTTTTTGTGTTTTTTTTTGTTGTTTTTTTTGCCAGTCCTGGGGTTTGGACTCTGGGCCTGAGCACTGTCCCTGGCTTCTTTTTGCTCAAGGCTAGCACTCTGCCACTTGAGCCACAGCGCCACTTCTGGCCATTTTCTGTATATGTGGTGCTGGGGAATCGAACCCAGGGCCTCATGTATATGAGGCAGGCACTCTTGCCACTAGGCCATCTCCCCAGCCCCCCTATTCACGGTTTTGATAGGATATCCTCCATATCCTTCTTGAATCTTGGTTTTCAAAATCAACTTCTAAAATGTGTAGTTTTTCCATATGAGTGCTCATCAACTCCTTGACAATTTAGTGTTTCGTGGGACCTTCCTTAGATGCATTTTGCCTTTCTTGAGAAAGTATTCTGGATATTGCTATTTCATGAAGGATTTTATTTAAAACAAAACATAGTTACTTTTTATCTCAATATTGATAGTCTGCTTTATAATACTCATAATTTTGGGGTTGTCAGTATCCTGAGTGACTCCCATATCAATATCCTGAGCAAAAACTCAAATATCAATAATGGCATTCCTTGAATGCGTTTGGCTTTCTCTAACCCTGTGCAGTGTTATCTATTCTCAAGTTACTATGTTAGAGTTAATGTTCACTTAGTGTTTTTCATATTTGTGTTTCAGCACAGATCTCTCCTAAGTTTTAGACACATTTTTATAATACTTATCTGATATCTTCCTAAAGGCAATATTCCAAACACTTTTAAACTCAACTGTCACTAACTGAATTTGTTACTTCCCACATCCCCTAATCAAAACTAAAATCTTAAGAAATCATCCATGGCTTTATCATTATCCCTATATCTAGTATCTTTAATCCTGCTTCTCAGATCACTGTTCTTTTCATCCTGAGTGCAAGACCCCATTGTCTCTTGTTCTGTAGTACTTTGTCCTGCTTTTTCCCCTATGAATTCTGTACACTTTATCTTGTAGTAATCTATTGAGGATGTGCGTCTTATTAGTCTTTCTTCTGCCTAACCTCCTTAATGTGGCACAGAAGGTTGTAACATGATCTGGTGTCTGTCCATTTTTGCAGCCTCATCTGGGAGTCCTTTTCTTGTTGATTTGTATTTCAAGCTCAAGGGGTCTTAAATATACTGTGTCCTTTTCCTAGAATGCTTCTTTTTTATCCTTGCCAGACCTCCATAGATACTCATTCATCTCTCAAGTCTCATCTTAAATATTACTTCCTCAGTCTTTTTCTTGGCACTGCAATCCAACTAGGTCTAAATTCAGTCCACCGGTTACCTTAACCATGTTTTCCAATGTCTTTGTTCTCCCTTATAAATAAGCTCCATAAAGACATAAAGATTTGTTAGTTCACTGTTTACTGTACGTTTTTCCATTATCACAAGTGGATGAAGGAAAATCTTCCTAAATATGACTTGGATTTTCTTTAGACAGGTTAATTTTCATTTATCTACATTTAGAATCAGCTTCTAGTTATAAAGATTTTCATGTATTTTCTTATAGTTAAATATCTTGGTCTAGAGTTCTTGACTTAGGATGGAACTTAATTCTGTAAACTTGTAAATTTTTCTGTATGCTAATCCTCACAGATCATTTCTAAAATTTATTGGTCCTCTTGCAGATTAATGACCTGACAAGACTTAGTGTGCCCAAGGATTTCCTTTTTTATCTGTCAGAGCCACTTCTCAGAAACAAGCAACAAACAAAAAGTCCTAAGACCTGTGATGATCAATGTTTGATGATGAATGATATTTTAATAGCTCCATGTGCATTTTTATCTTTCTTTTGTTGACTCCCTGGACACTTTACATCACTTTTTTGTAAACCTCTTCCTTTATTGTCTTTCCTTTGCCCTTGTTTTCTTTCTTTCCTTCCTAGTGCCAACCACTGTGGGCATTATTGAACAAACCTGATGATAAGAATCAGGAAGAATGAAAATACTGTATCTTGAGATAGTTGGTATTTAAACACTATTAAAGAAAAAAATTTAATTCAGATAGTAGTAATATGAACAGATAATTCTTTTTTATGAAAAAAATAAGCTTTGTTTCCTGCAGTTTTGTTTAAAAGTTTCACTATTTCTAAAGGTAATTATTCCAAAAGGAATTATTTGGCAGATTTTTAAAAATGTTAAATGATTTAGGCCACAGTGGGTGACAGTGAAGAGTGTAAAGTTCTAATAATAGTAAAGTTGCCTTTTTCTGTTTATGTTTAGGAGGACCTAGAATTAGAAAATGCCCTTCTTCATTGTTGGCAATAAATAGAAAAAACTATTTCAATCAGCAGAGCAAAGGCTTGGAGGGTGGAGAAACTGGCAGTAATGGAATAGTTGTCTGGTGTACTTTACAAATACACTACATAGAAGTCCTTTATAACCGTTTTTTTGTGACATAATTTTAAAGGCAAATTTGTATTCTCTTTTGAGACTTTTCCCTAATATTTAAGTTATCAACTAGACACTAATTAGTTTAATTTTAGGTTATTATCTTTTTCCTCTTGCCCTTTTTAAATTAGGGGGATTACAGGCCATTGCAGAATTATTGCAAGTGGACTGTGAGATGTATGGGCTTACTAATGACCACTACAGTATTACTTTAAGAAGATATGCTGGAATGGCTTTGACAAACTTGACTTTTGGAGATGTAGCCAACAAGGTATGTTTGTTTGTTTCCCATAGATCTATTTCTTGGGGTTGGAGACATGGCTCAGGTGATAAAATGCCAGCCAGTGTGCAAAAGTAGATCTGTTTCTCATGAAAGCTCAAGCATGCCGAGTGCATGGCTTAAACTTGTAATCCTAACTACTCTAGCCTGGGCAAGAAAGTCTGTGAGACTATCTCCAATTAAGCATCAAAAAAGTCACAAGTCAAGCTGTGGCTCAATTGGTAGAGCTCTAGCCTCGCGCAAAAAAAATTGAGAGACAAACCCCAGGGCCTGAGTTCAAGCCACAGGACTGGTGCACACGCATGTACACACACACAATGATAGCCCAGGTTCGAGTTTCTTTACTTTTATACAAACTACTTTTTCAAATAATTGGGACAAAAACTACTGAACGCTTTTAGCATTTGTCTCCCCTCTCTGACTAAACAATGACTATACTTCACATTCAGTACATACCCTTACTAATTTGGTTTTCTTGTGCCTCAACAAAGACAAAAACACATCTACCAGTGCAATATGATAAGGAATTTATGAAATTGTATTACCGACACTGTTCCTAGAAATGAAGGCAAAACTCTAAAAATGCTGATAATATGCAAGTGTTAACATATGAACTGATTCCATTCAGATAAAAGACTTTAAAACCTTTTGCTTAACATTTCTTTTTGCTTTATTTTCCAGTTTGTCAAGGAAAGAAAGTAGCAATTAGGAGGCTTCTGCCTTTCATTTAGATAATTTTGGTCTGGATCTTTTGTAGGTAAAATATCATTTATGATTGAAATGAAAACTAGGATTAAGGTTTAGTAGCCAGAACTGAAGCCTGGCTTCAGATTGCCTTGTTGGTGACATTGTTTTTTAATCTCATTTTACAGGCTACGCTCTGCTCCATGAAAGGCTGCATGAGAGCACTTGTGGCCCAACTGAAATCTGAAAGTGAAGATTTACAGCAGGTACTACCTAGAATTTCATTTGTTTTTCTTGGATATTAACTAGTTACTGCCCTGACTTATATTAATCTATGGCGCAGTAAATGTTTAAAGTGTAGTTCTCTTAACAATAAAGAGAAATAATTATATTGGAAGAATTATATTTGGCATTTTAGCAGCACTTTTAAGAGAAATTTCTTTAGTACACAGACAGGACATTCCTGTTAGGATTGTCATTATTCAATCATGTTCATTGTACAAATAATGAGTTTCCCTGTGACGTTTCCATACGTGCATATTATGCTTGGATACAGGTGAAGCATTTCTTAACCAAAATCCAAAATGCCCCAACATCTGATTTTTTCCCCCTTTTTAAAAATTGTTAATTACAAAGGCTGTATAAAGAGAAGTTACATAAGTCAGGTAATGAGTACATTTCTTTTTTGGACAATGTCACCCCTTCCTTCGCTCTCTCACAGGTTTTCCATCCTGTCCTCACACAGAAGTTAACATCTGAAATATTTTGAGTGCCAGTATGATGCCACAAGTGAGAAATCAGTACCACTAAACTCAGTTTCATGCACAATATTACAAACATAAAGTTACTTTCAGGTTATATCTACAGGTTATATATGAAACAAATGAATTATGTGTTTTGACTCGGGTCTCATGCAAGATTGTGTGTGTGTGTGTAATACAAAAAAAAATTTAAAACACAGCATGTTGGATATACACTGTATATATATACTATAATACACGTTTTTTACTTCTAACATTAGAAACAAAAAAGACAACTGATATGATCATTTCATATTCAGATTTCTCTAAAATTAATTTATTTGCAGGTTGTTGCAAGTGTTTTGAGAAATTTGTCTTGGCGAGCAGATGTAAATAGTAAGAAGACATTGAGAGAAGTTGGAAGTGTAAAAGCACTAATGGAATGTGCTTTGGAAGTTAAAAAGGTACATTTGAAAACATTCAGTATCATTCAGTACTTTTTTATTTCCTTCTTTCACTCAGTATTGTCCCTAACCTAAGGTCTCTGACCTTATCTCACCAGTGCATTGTTTTAGTTCAGATTCACACAGTAGGACTCAGGAAAGATTGTAAGAGTCACCCTCAGCATTAGAAACATTTTGTACCAGATAATGCCTTGCTTTAGGCTGACCTGAGCCTTGGTAGGATACTTAGAAGCCTTCCTAACCTTTGTCCTCTAACTGCTAGTGCATCTTCCTCCAAGTTGTGACTCAATCAGAAATGTTTCGAGATATTACTGCATGTTCTTCCCTCCCCCAGAGGTGGAAGGGATAAAAAAAAAAAATCATCCCTGATTGAGAAATCCCTGGTATAAGTATTACCTATGAGTTCTCTAACTATCAATCCCCTAAAGTTCTCCAAGTTCCTTGATAATTTTATCAAGGATTGTTGAGACTGAAGAGTGAGGAATCCCCAAATAATAATGTTTATAGAAGGTTGGTTATCTATTTCAGAAATTGGGCTATTTTTCTTTTTCCTTTTTTTAGGTTTTTACTTTAGTTTTATTTATTTCTCTTCCAGTGCTCCTCATTACATTAAGTATATTTAGATTTCTGACCTAGAGCATTTCTTTCTTTTTATAAAAAACAACACTTATATAACACTTCTAGCAAGATAGAACAACTCATATTTCACCAATTTTTGTCAAAGGAAATCTATTTCTCTTTGACTTTTTTTTTTTTTGTTTTTGGTGCCAGTCCTGGGCCTTGGACTCAGGGCCTGAGCACTGTCCCTGGCTTCTTTTTGCTCAAGGCTAGCACTCTGCCACTTGAGCCACAGTGCCACTTCTGGCCGTTTTCTATATATGTGGTGCTGGGGAATCGAACCCAGGGCTTCATGTATACAAGGCAAGCACTCTTGCCACTAGGCCATATTCCCAGCCCTCTCTTTGACTTTAAAAAAACATATTATTTATTGTCAAAGTGATGTACAGAGGGGTTACAGTTTGATATGTAAGGAAGTGAGAACATTTCTTGTTCCACTTGTTACCTCCTCCCTCATTTTTCCCTGCCTCCCCCCTTCCCTTCTTCCTCTGCCCCCCATGAGTTGTACAGTTGGTTTACACCAAATGGATTTATAAGTATTGCTTTTGGAATCCTTTGTCTATTTATCCTTTGTCTCTTGATTTTGTTATTCCCTTTCCCTTCCCTAGTTCTAATACATCTGTATACAGTATCCAGGGTACTCAGATGAGATACAGTGGTAGCAGGGGTACAACCACAGGAAGAGAATATAAGAGAAACAAAAGAAATGGTTTCACATGGCATGCTAAAAATAATTACAACAATGGTATATAACACTTATTTTCTAGGCTGTTTTTCTTTTAGGTAAACTTAAAAGTCAGGCAAAGTGACTCATGCCTATAATCCTAGCTACTCAAGAGGCTGAGATCTGCCAGCCCAAGCAGACAAATTCAAGACTCTTATCTCTAATAAACCAGCAAAAGCCAGAACTAGAGAGGTAGCACAAGTGGTAGTGTTGTGCTGCAAACCAACCATCGAACCATCTTAATGCCCTCCATTCTGTTCTGGGTTTTTTTTTTTTTTTTTGGGTGGGGGGGGGTTGTTGTTGTTGGTGGTGGTGGTGGTGGTGTGTGTGTGTGTGTTTGTGTGTACTGGAGCTTGAACTAAGTCCTTCTCCCCTCCCCCACCTTTCTACTTTCTTCTTTTTTTTTTTGCTGGCTACTTGGAAAAGGAGTCTTGAGGGTCTTTCTGCCTGGGCTATGTATGAACTATAAGCTTCAAATATCAGCTTCCTAGTAACTGGGATTATAGTTGTGAGCCACTGGCACCAGACTTAGACAGAATTTTTGAAATAACAATAAAGCTGGACACCTGTGGCTGAAGCCTAGAATCCTAGCTACTCTGGGAGTAAGATCTAAGGATCAAGGTTCAGAGCCACCCCAAGCATATAAATCTGAGAGACCCTTATCTCCAGTTAACCACTAGAGATAATCAGAATTGGAAGTATGGCTCAAGTGGTAAAGCTTTCTATTTGAGTACAAAAACTAAGCAAGAACCAGAGGCCCTGAGTTCAGGCCCTAGTACTAGCACAAAACAATTAAAATAACAATACCAGAGTTGTTCTGCTCATTTCAATTTAGTCCATTCTGTTCTCGGGATGCTTGACTGTCCCACCTTTACTACAGTCACAGTGTAATTAACACTGAGTTCTTCTCACATCTGAATTGTTGAAAGCACTGCCTTTCTGCCTCTTTTACATTTCTCTGACAGTTTCTCCGTCAGCCAAATTTTTTTTTAACAGTACTGGATTTGAACTCAGGGCTTTGCACTTGTTTGGCTGGCACTCTACCACTTGATCCACAACTCCAGACCAGCAAAAAGCTGGTTATTTTGAAGATGTAGTCTCCAAGACTTTTCTGCTTAGGCTGGCTTTATTTAAACAGCAGTCCTCTGGATTTCAGCCTTTCAACTAGCTAGGATTATAGGTCTGAGCCATTAATACCCAGCTCATTTTATTTCTTAATGAGGCCAATAAAGTGTTGAGCTATTTGTTGAGTTAGGCCCCAAATGTTTGTTGTAGCATTCAAAGACTACTTTTGACATCTCTGAACTTAATTTCTACTGTTGCCTATCATGGTCTTCCATCTCCTTTTGTGTCTTTTCTGTCCATCAACCCTCCCTTGCTGATCCCTACTCCCATGCCTTTTCTTGTTCTACTTTCTGTGCCAGGAGCCACTGTCTTCTCTTATTTCTGAATGTACAGGTCTCATCTTCCCATGAAATGTTTGATTTAATTTAATAAATTCAGGCTGTAGTAATATTTACATGCTAGGCAGACATTCTGCCACTGAGATACACCCCTAGCCCTGCAACAATAACAATAATCTTTGTCTTAGATTACATTGTTATTTTGGGGTTGGGAATATGGCCTAGTGGTAGAGTGCTTACCTCGTATGCATGAAGCCCTAGGTTCAATTCCTCAGTATGTGGAAAAGCCATAAGTGGCGCTGTGGCTCAAGAGGTAGAGTGCTAGCCTTGAGCAAAAAAGAAGCCAGGGACATTGCTCAGGCCCTGAGTCCAAGACCTAGGACTGGCAAAAAAAAAAAAAAAAGATATTTTATCTGGAGGAGTACCTCTACTTATGATAACAAAAGTGTACCTTTGGGATTTTTGTTGTTTTGTTTCTTTGTTGTGCTACTGGAACTTAAACTCAGGGCCTCACCTTGGTAGTGCTTTACCACTTGAGTTACATCCCAAGCGCTTTTTGCTTTCATTATTTTGCCCAGACAAGCCTGGATCATGATCTTCCTACTTATCACCTCCCACATAGCTGGGATGATAGGCATGTACTATCTTGCCCATCTTTTTTGTTGTGACAGGTCTTGGTAACTGTTTTGCCTGGTTGGCCTGGAACCTCAGTCCTCCTGATAGTTACCTTCAAGTAGATGGGATTACAGGTATAAGCCATAGGGGCTGGGGATATGGCCTAGTGGCAAGAGTGCCTGCCTCATATACATGAGGCCCTGGGTTCGATTCCCCAGCACCACATATACAGAAAATGGCCAGAAGTGGTGCTGTGGCTCAAGCGGCAGAGTGCTAGCCTTGAGCAAAAAGAAGCCAGGGACAGTGCTCAGGCCCTGAGTCCAAGCCCCAGGACTGGCCAAAAAAACAAAAAAAAACAAACAAACAGGTATAAGCCATAGTACTAAGCACATAGGTTTCTAATGAATGTTTCTTGATTATGTAGTAAATACCATGGCAAATTGAAACCAAATATCTCCAATTATTTATCAGAATATTTCTATGGTAATTACTATATTATACTAAGGGAATGTGACTTTTTGTAATTCTTTTGTATCTGAAATTTTTAAGAAGTTATACTTTCCCCAGTACCTTTCTTCTTGTCAGAAGTTACTTAAATCAACCACATATAGATATATATGTACGTTTTTAATATAAATAGAATATTGTATCTTGTTTTTAATTTAACAATAGTTCTTAGATATCTTTCCATATCTATATGTAGTGTATGAAAGTTTTTAAGTTGAGCATTTATCCTACGAATGTGATCTTTTCATAATGTACATCGATTCTGTTTAATAATCTTTATAGAAAGAATTAAGAATTTTTAAGTATCATCTAAACACTTAAGATAAAGATCTTAGTTTAATATATTGTGCTTATTTTATAGATATGTAACTGACTTAAATTCCATTTGGCATTCTATGAAAGTTTTTCTAAATGAGAAGTTTCTAACTTACCAATGAGGAATCCATAGTAAGGGAAGTAATTTATCCAATACAAGTAAATGTAGTAGAAGTTACAAGCAATAAACTCTAATTCTTAAGTAGGATTTGACACATATTCTGTTTCTTAATAGGAATCCACACTCAAAAGTGTATTGAGTGCCTTATGGAATTTGTCGGCACATTGCACTGAAAATAAAGCTGATATATGTGCTGTAGATGGTGCACTTGCATTTTTGGTTGGCACGCTCACTTACCGGAGCCAGACAAATACTTTAGCCATTATTGAAAGTGGAGGTGGGATATTGCGGAATGTGTCCAGCCTAATAGCTACAAATGAAGACCACAGGTATATACGGAGTTTTGTTATATGTTAAAATAATTAGTATAGAATTCATTTCCTTTGAAAGGCCTCATTACAAATAATATTTTTGTGTAATTATGGAAATTCTAAGCCAAAATATTAATACAGTGAAAAGATCTCCTACTTTAACTCATTAGTTTTTTCCTTCTAATAAGGTTATAGTATCTTAAAGGAATCTGGAAATAAATGATAATTGAGAGTAATGACCTATATTAGAGGAAAAATAAAAGTTACTAATATTGGGAAAAAAATCCTTATCTATTTATTAGTATAATATAAAAGAATATGGGTCTTGTTTTAAAAACAAGGCCAAAAAAAAAAAAAGGCCAAAACTATGAGCATGATTCAGTAAGTAAAGGTTCACATGTTTCTAATGGCATCTGGTGGGGGCGGGGGGAAGAGGTGGAGGAGGTGCCTGTCCTGGGACTTGAACTGAGAGCTTAGGCTCTGTCCCTGAGTGTTCTAGTACACAGCTCCACTTCTAGCTTTCTTTTAGGATTACAGGTATGAGCCACCAGCACTCACATTCTAATGTGTCTTAATGTCAATAATTACTTAACTACCGGCTATTCATTAAGCTACTTGATCTGTGAAACCTAAGAGATCACTACAGATAGATTCAGGGTACAAAAAATATAGGGATCTTTCACAGCTTAATATTTGTTTAACTTCTCTAGTATTGTTCCTTTGTTGTTCTCATAAAGAAGGTGAGGTTATTTTAGCAAAAGAGCCTATAATGATATAAACATATTTTTTCTTTAAGCTTTTGATGCACTAAATATAGCTTGATAACCCTTTCAAAGAAGACTTCTTGAACTTTACAAAGTCCTCAGTTGACTACTAGACTACTGAGAGAAAACTGCCATATTAAAGCCTACTGTTTACTCTTAACTATTTCAGAGCCTACTAGAGCAATATATGCTGTCATTGAGTGTCAGTTTGCTCCACATTAAACACTATAGCTATTTGAAGTACTAGAGGGCATTATATTGATTGCCAGCCCTTGTATTTATATGTTTTAAATGTTTTAAACACCTTTCAATGATATATTTTAAAGTAATGACTACACATACAGTCTTCCAGAGAACACTTACTTGTCAGGGAGATAGCAATATCCCAAAATCGGTCCAGAAAGAGGTAAACTACTCTAGAAAGTAAGTTTGTTAATTTAGGAGCATACATTGTGCTTTTTGACTACATAAAAATCAATTAGTTCTTTCTACCTTTTCCAAAATAGCTCATATGTCAATTTTGTGGCAGATATCTATAGATTAAATTACCATAAAGTCCCTATTCAGTTTTAAGATTTCATAATACATGGTCTTTAAATTAGAAAAATGTCACTGTATGAGTATAGTACATGCATCTGCTCAAAAAAAGTTACTTTAAGCTATTGAATCAGAGCAGAGCATATAGAATAGATTAAAATAATGTTTTTACTTCTTTTGATGTGACAGCTAAATACTTTAAATATTAACTGTACTAAATTAACCAAGGGAGATAGAGAATACTTGGAACTCCTAACAGTGTAGTCACATTGTCCTTATTATTTTTGTAATTATCTTTAGAGCTATAATATTTTTGTCCTTTTGTCACCTTATACATTTTTTTAAAAAACTTAATTCTGAGATTTCTTGTTTTGATTTCAGGCAAATCCTAAGAGAGAACAATTGCCTACAAACCTTATTGCAGCACTTAAAATCTCACAGCTTGACAATAGTCAGTAATGCATGTGGAACTTTGTGGAATCTCTCAGCAAGAAATCCTAAAGACCAGGAAGCATTGTGGGATATGGGAGCAGTTAGCATGCTCAAGAATCTCATTCATTCAAAGCACAAAATGATTGCTATGGGAAGTGCTGCAGCTTTAAGGAATCTCATGGCAAACAGACCTGCAAAGTATAAGGATGCCAATATTATGTCCCCTGGTTCAAGCTTGCCATCTCTTCATGTTCGGAAACAAAAGGCCCTAGAAGCAGAATTAGATGCTCAGCATTTATCTGAAACTTTTGACAACATTGACAATTTAAGTCCCAAGGCATCACATCGTAGTAAGCAGAGACACAAGCAAAGTCTTTATGGTGACTATGTTTTTGATGCCAATCGGCATGACGACAATAGATCAGACAATTTTAATACTGGAAACATGACTGTTCTTTCACCATATTTGAATACCACAGTGTTGCCTAGCTCTTCTTCTAGGGGAAATTTAGATAGTTCTCGTTCTGAAAAAGATAGAAGTTTGGAAAGAGAACGAGGAATTGGCCTAAGCAGCTATCATCCTGCAACAGAAAATCCAGGAACCTCTTCAAAGCGAAGTTTGCAGATCTCTACCACTGCAGCCCAGATTGCCAAAGTCATGGAAGAAGTATCAGCCATTCATACCTCCCAGGAAGACAGAAATTCTGGTTCTACTACAGAACTACATTGTGTGACAGATGAAAGGAATGCAGTAAGAAGAAGCTCTGCTGCCCACACACTTTCAAATGCATACAGTTTCACAAAGTCAGAAAATTCAAATAGGACATGCTCTATGCCTTATGCCAAACTAGAATATAAGAGGTCTTCAAATGATAGTTTAAATAGTGTCAGTAGTAGTGATGGTTATGGTAAGAGAGGTCAAATGAAACCTTCAATTGAATCCTATTCTGAAGATGATGAAAGTAAATTTTGCAGTTATGGTCAATATCCAGCTGACCTAGCCCATAAAATACATAGTGCAAATCATATGGATGATAATGATGGAGAACTGGATACACCAATAAATTATAGTCTTAAATATTCAGATGAGCAGTTGAACTCTGGAAGGCAAAGTCCTTCACAGAATGAAAGATGGGCAAGACCCAAACACATAATAGAAGATGAAGTAAAACAAAGTGAGCAAAGACAATCAAGAAGTCAGAATACCACTTACCCTGTATATCCTGAGAGCACTGATGAGAAACACCTCAAGTTCCAACCACATTTTGGACAGCAGGAGTGTGTTTCTCCTTATAGGTCAAGGGCAACAAACAGTTCAGAAACAAATCGAGTTGGTTCTACTCACGGAATTAATCAGAATGTTAACCAGTCTTTGTGTCAGGAAGATGACTATGAAGATGATAAACCTACCAACTATAGTGAACGTTACTCTGAAGAAGAACACCATGAAGAAGAGGAGAGACCAACAAATTACAGTATAAAATACAATGAAGAAAAACATCATGTGGATCAGCCTATTGATTATAGTTTAAAATATGCTACAGACATGTCTTCCTCACAGAAACAGTCATTTTCATTTTCGAAGAATTCAACTGCACAAAGCACTAAAACCGAACACATCCCTTCAAGCACAGAGAGTGCATCATCCACACCTTCATCCAATGCCAAGAGGCAAAATCAGCTGCATCCAAGTTCAGCACAAAGTAGAAATGGTCAGACTCAAAAAGCTACCACTTGCAAAGTTCCCTCTATCAACCAAGAAACAATACAGACTTACTGTGTAGAAGACACCCCAATATGTTTTTCAAGATGTAGTTCATTATCATCTTTGTCATCGGCTGAAGATGAAGTAGGATGTGACCAGACAACACAGGAAGGTGATTCTGGTAGTAAGCTGCAAATAGCAGAAGTAAAAGAGAACAGCGTGACTAGATCCACTGAAGTTCCTGCAAGTGAAGGCCCAACAGTGTCACAGCATGTTAGAACCAAATCCAGCAGACTTCAGGCTTCTGGCTTGCCCACAGAATCAGCCAGGCACAAAGCTGTCGAATTGTCTTCAGGGGCCAAATCTCCCTCTAAAAGTGGTGCTCAGACACCTAAAAGTCCACCAGAGCACTATGTTCAGGAGACTCCACTCATGTTCAGCAGATGTACTTCTGTCAGTTCACTGGATAGTTTTGAGAGTCGTTCCATTGCCAGCTCAGTTCAAAGCGAGCCATGTAGTGGAATGATAAGTGGTATCATAAGCCCTAGTGACCTTCCAGATAGTCCCGGACAAACCATGCCACCAAGCAGAAGCAAAACTCCACCACCACCTCCTCAGACAGTTCAAACTAAAAGAGAAGTACCAAAAATTAAAGTACCCACTGCTGAAAAGAGAGAGAGTGGACCTAAACAAGCCACTGTAAATGCAGCAGTTCAGAGAGTCCAGGTTCTTCCAGATGCTGATACTTTACTACATTTTGCCACAGAAAGCACCCCAGATGGATTTTCTTGTTCATCTAGCCTAAGTGCTCTGAGCCTCGATGAGCCATTTATTCAGAAAGATGTGGAGTTAAGATTAATGCCTCCTGTTCAGGAAAATGATAATGGGAATGAAACAGAACCAGAACAGCCTGAAGAATCAAATGAGAACCAAGAAAAAGAGAAAGAAGAAAAGCCTACTGATTCTGAAAAAGACCTGTTAGATGAGTCAGATGATGATGATATTGAAATATTAGAAGAATGTATTATTTCTGCCATGCCAACAAAGTCATCACGCAAAGCCAAAAAGCTAGCCCAGACTGCTTCAAAATTACCTCCACCTGTAGCAAGAAAACCAAGTCAGCTGCCTGTGTACAAACTTCTGCCATCACAGAACAGGTTACAGGCACAAAAGCATGTTAGTTTCACACCAGGAGACGATGTGCCACGGGTATATTGTGTAGAAGGGACACCTATAAACTTTTCCACAGCCACATCTCTAAGTGATCTAACAATAGAATCACCTCCAAATGAGCTAGCTGCTGCAGATGGGGTTCGAGCAGGGGGCCAGTCAAGTGAATTTGAAAAACGAGATACCATTCCTACGGAAGGCAGAAGTACAGAGGAGATCCAGAGAGGAAAAGCCTCATCCATAACTATGCCTAACTTGGATGACAATAAAACCGAGGAAGGTGATATTCTTGCAGAATGCATTAATTCTGCAATGCCTAAAGGAAAAAGTCACAAGCCTTTCCGAGTGAAAAAGATAATGGACCAGGTCCAACAAGCATCTATGTCTTCATCTGGAGCTAACAGAAATCAAATAGATAGTAAGAAAAAGAAGCCTACTTCACCAGTAAAACCCATGCCACAAAATCCTGAATGTAGAACACATGTAAGAAAGAATACAAACTCACAAAGTAACTTAAATCCTGAACGAACTTTCACAGACAACAAAGATTCGAAGAAACAGAACTTGAAAAATAATCCCAAGGACTACAATGATAAGCTACCAAATAATGAAGATCGAGTCAGAGGAAGTTTTACTTTTGATTCACCACACCATTACACCCCTATTGAAGGAACTCCTTACTGTTTTTCACGAAATGATTCTTTGAGTTCCCTAGACTTTGATGATGATGATGTTGATCTTTCCAGAGAAAAGGCTGAGTTAAGAAAAGGGAAAGAAAGTAAGGATTCAGATGCTAAAGTTACTGGCCATCCAGAAGTAACCTCAAGCCAGCAGTCAGCTAATAAGTCACAAACTGTTACAAAACATACAGTAAATCGAGGTCAGTCGAAACCTGTACTGCAGAAGCAACCCACCTTCCCCCAGTCATCCAAAGAAATACCAAATAGAGGAGCAGCAACTGATGAAAAGTTACAGAATTTTGCTATTGAAAATACTCCTGTTTGCTTTTCTCGTAATTCATCTCTAAGTTCTCTCAGTGACATGGACCAAGAAAACAACAACAACAAAGAAAACGAACCTATCAAAGAGACTAAGTCTCCTGACTCACAGGGAGAACCAAGTAAACCTCAGACATCAGGTTATGCTCCTAAATCATTTCATGTGGAAGATACCCCCGTTTGTTTCTCCAGAAACAGTTCTCTCAGCTCTCTTAGTATTGATTCTGAAGATGATCTGCTGCAAGAATGTATAAGTTCTGCAATGCCAAAAAAGAAAAGGCCTTCAAGACTCAAGGGTGATAATGAGAAACATAGTTCCAGAAATGTGGGTGGCATATTAGCCAAAGATTTGACACTTGATTTGAAAGACATACAGAGACCAGATTCAGAACATGGTTTATCCCCTGATTCAGAAAATTTTGATTGGAAAGCTATTCAGGAAGGTGCAAATTCCATAGTGAGTAGTTTGCACCAAGCTGCTGCTGCTGCATGCTTATCTAGACAAGCTTCATCTGACTCTGATTCCATCCTTTCTCTAAAATCAGGAATTTCTTTGGGATCACCTTTTCATCTTACACCCGATCAAGAAGAAAAACCCTTTACAAGTAATAAAGGCCCGCGAATTCTCAAACCTGGGGAGAAAAGCACATTGGAAACTAAAAAGATAGAATCTGTAAATAAAGGAATCAAAGGAGGAAAAAAAGTTTATAAAAGTTTGATTACTGGAAAAGTTCGCTCAAATTCAGAAATTTCAAGCCAAGTGAAACAGCCTCTTCAGACAAACATGCCTTCAATCTCTAGAGGTAGAACAATGATTCATATTCCAGGAGTTCGGAATAGCTCCTCAAGTACAAGTCCTGTTTCTAAAAAAGGCCCACCCCTTAAAACTCCAGCCTCCAAAAGCCCCAGTGAAGGTCAAACAGCTACCACATCTCCTAGAGGAGCCAAGCCATCAGTGAAATCAGAATTGAGCCCTATTACCAGGCAGACTTCCCAGATTAGTGGGTCAAATAAAGGACCTTCTAGATCAGGATCTAGAGATTCTACTCCTTCAAGACCTACCCAGCAACCATTAAGTAGACCTTTGCAGTCTCCAGGGCGAAACTCAATTTCCCCAGGTAGAAATGGAATAAGTCCTCCTAACAAATTGTCTCAGCTTCCCAGGACATCATCACCTAGTACTTCATCGACCAAGTCCTCAGGTTCTGGGAAAATGTCTTATACATCCCCAGGCAGACAGATGAGCCAACAAAACCTTACCAAACAAACGGGATTATCCAAGAATGCTACTAGTATCCCAAGAAGTGAGTCTGCTTCTAAAGGACTAAATCAAATGAATACTAGCAATGGATCTAATAAAAAGGTAGAACTTTCCAGAATGTCTTCAACTAAGTCAAGTGGAAGTGAATCTGACAGATCAGAAAGACCTGCATTGGTACGACAGTCTACTTTCATCAAAGAAGCTCCAAGCCCAACCCTAAGGAGAAAATTGGAGGAATCTGCCTCATTTGAATCTCTTTCACCGTCTTCCAGACCAGATTCTCCCACTAGATCCCAGGCACAAACACCAGTTTTAAGTCCTTCTCTTCCTGATATGTCTCTAGCTACACATTCCCCTGTTCAGTCTGGTGGATGGCGAAAACTCCCACCTAATCTTAGTCCCACTATAGAGTATAATGATGGTAGACCAGCAAAGCGACACGATATAGCACGCTCTCATTCTGAAAGTCCTTCCAGACTTCCAATCAATAGGTCAGGAACCTGGAAGCGGGAGCACAGCAAACATTCATCATCCCTTCCTCGAGTAAGCACTTGGAGACGAACTGGGAGTTCATCTTCTATTCTTTCTGCTTCATCAGAGTCCAGTGAGAAAGCCAAAAGTGAAGATGAAAAACATGTCAACTCTGTTTTAGGAACCAAACAAACTAAAGAAAACCAAGTACCCACAAAAGGAACATGGAGAAAAATAAAAGAAAGTGACATTTCTCCTGCAAGTACTTCTCAGACCACTTCCTCGGGTGCTACAAATGGTGCTGAATCAAAGACTCTAATTTATCAAATGGCTCCTGCTGTTTCTAAAACAGAGGATGTTTGGGTGAGGATTGAGGACTGTCCCATAAACAACCCTAGATCTGGAAGATCTCCCACTGGTAATACTCCTCCAGTGATTGATAGTGTTTCAGAAAAGGGAAATGTCAAAGATTCTAAAGATAATCAGGGAAAACAAAATGTGAGTAATGGCAGTGTTCCTGTGCACACCGTGGGTTTGGAAAGCCGCCTGAACTCCTTTGTTCAGGTAGATGCCCCAGACCAAAAAGGACCAGAGACAAAACTGGGACAAAATAATCCTGTCCCAGCAGCAGAGATGAGTGAAAGTTCTATAGCAGAGCGCACTCCATTCAGCTCAAGCAGCTCCAGCAAACACAGTTCACCTAGTGGAACTGTAGCTGCCAGAGTGACCCCTTTTAATTACAACCCAAGCCCTAGGAAAAGCAGCGCAGATAGCACTTCAGCCCGGCCATCTCAGATTCCCACGCCAGTGACTAATAACACCAAGAAGCGAGATTCAAAAACTGAGAGCACAGAGTCCAGTGGAACTCAAAGTCCTAAGCGCCATTCAGGATCTTACCTTGTGACATCGGTTTAAAAGGACCTGGAAGGACAAAACTATAAAAATTAGGCGTTAATTACAATTGCTATAGAAATTTTGTTTCAAATGAAACTTTAAAAGATTGAAAAGTTTTGTAAATAGGTTTGATTCTTGTTAGAGGGGTTTTGTTCCGGAAGCCATATTTGATAGTACATTTTGTCTTCACTGGTCATATTTTGGGAGGCACTCTTGATAGTTATGAGGGAAATGGTAAAGCCAAGTATATTTGTACAGTATGTTTCACATGTATTTAAGTAGCGTCCATCCCATTATCCTTTAATTATCACTTGTCTTAAAATAATGAACACTACAAATAGAAAATATGATATATTGCTGTTATCAATCATTTCTAGATTATAAACTAAACTTACATCAGGGAGAAATTGGTATTTATGCAAAAATATATGTTTTAGTCTTTGTGATTCCATCTAACATAATCATGTGACTGTGAAATTCACAGTAATATGGTTCCTGATGAGTAAGTTTACCCAGCCTGCTTTGCTTTGCTGCATGAGTGAAACTGGTGGTTCAATTTCAGAAGTAATGATGAACAGTTCTGTGGTCACATGATGTGCATAGAGATAGCTACAGTGTAATAATTCACACTATTTTGTGCTCAAAAACACTGTGTAACTGTAAAACATTGAATGAAACTATTTTACATGAACTAGATTTTATCTGAAAGTAGGTAGGATTTTTGCTATGCTGTAACTGTCATATATTCTGGTATCTGAGGCGAGGTGGCTGCTCTTTTATTAACGAGACATGGATGGTGTCTCAACAGAAACTTAAGTGAACATTTCAGAATAAATTATTGCTGTATGTAAACTGTTACTGAAATTGGTATTTGTTTGAAGGGTTTTATTTCACATTTGTATTATTAGCAAAAGGGCCTATTTTAAAAGCTTATATAATTTTTTCCTTCAGATTCTATGCATTAAGAGTAAAATTCCTAGCCAGGCATCAGTGGCTTGTGCCTGTAATCCTAGTTACACAGTTCAAAGCCAGCCTGAGCAGGAAAGTTCATGAGACTCTTTTCTGCAATTAACTACCCCAAAAGCTTAGAGTGGATCTTTGGCTCAAGTGGCAGAGTGCTAGCCTTGAGCACAAAAGCTCAGGCAGGGACAGCCCCCAGGCCCTGAGTTCAGGCCCCTGAGCTGGCACCAAAAATAAGCAAAATTCCTCTTACTGTAATAAAAACAAATTGAAGAAGACCATTGGCATTTAACCATTCCTGACATTTATTTTGCTGTAATTAGCAATTCTTGATACTCTTATTTTTCCACATTTTAAAAAATCCACTGGAGTTCAGTCAGTCAAAACAAATGCATATAATAGCAGTGTAGACTACCTAGCACAGGACTAGGTTTTGAACATGACAGGCTCACGTAGAATGTGTCCTTTTCCTTACTACTAGTCTGTACTTGGAAATCTGATTATTACAGGCACAAATGATCTCTTCCTAACTTTATTGTCTTGCTCCATCTTCCTGTTGCTTTTGAGTCTGAAATGAATATCTGTATGTTAGGGCAAGTTTTCTGCAGCCAGATATCACCACTTTGCCATATTCCTGATATAAATCACATGCAACTTCAGAGATAGATTTACTACCATTAAGATACCCAAAAGAATATTGTAAAATCCCTACCTGTTAAGGAAAGCTTTATTTTTTATGGCTACAGCACTAGGATGCTGTGTTCAATGCCCACTTCATACAGAAGGGAGGAAACGTCCATGAAGAAAAATTAATTTACTAACAAAATAATATGCATGTAATGTATCTTCTCTGGATTTGTTCTAAAAGATCAAAGGGCAGTGTGGTGGTAAATACTCATATTTGCTGAACAAATGGAAGTTTTATTTTTGTTATTGTTTTTGTTTTTTTGCCAGTCCTGAGGCTTGAACTCAGAGCCTGAGCACTGTCCCTGGCTTCTTTTTGCTCAAGGCTAGCACTCTGCCACTTGAGCCATAGCAGTACTTCCGGCTTTTTCTATATATGTGGTGCTGGGGAATCGAACCCAGGGCTTCATGTATACGAGGCAAGCACTCTTGCCACTAGGCCATATTCCCAGCCCGGAAGTTTTATTTTTTTTATTTTTTTTTTTTTCTCAAATTTTTATTTTCAAACTGACGTACAGAGAGGTTACAGTATCATACGTTGGGCGTTGGATACATTTCTTGTACTGTTTGTTCGGAAGTTTTATTTTTAATGATAAATTCTTAACACTACATTTGGAGAAGGAAAAGATTTTTAGACATGATGAAGTACTGGGAAGAGAGGTGAGAGGACAAGCGCAACGATGTTGTGCCCTAGAACTTACATCATAGCGTTATCTTACCTCTACTTGTTTTATGGGTGATAACACTGTAATTTAGAACACCAGAAAATAAACTGCTTTGGTTTGAACTAAGGTAGTTTACTCCAATGCCTACCCTCTTTCTGTTGTAAGCACCTCAGTTTATGTATCTTTGGAATGTATCTGTATTTAAATTTTTGTCAGCTTTTATCCAAAGTTTTTTCGTGAACAATATTCTGTTTAGAGTGTTCTCAAAGGCTGCGATAAACTAGGAGACATAAATATGGGTTGTATCTGATGTTGCCTTTTCTTTTTTTTTTTTTTTTTTTCTTTTGCCAGTCCTGGGGCTTGGACTCAGGGTCTGAGCTTCTTTTTGCTCAAGGCTAGCACTCTGCCACTTGAGCCACAGCCCCACTTCTGGCCATTTTCTATATATGTGGTGCTGAGGAATCGAACCCAGGGCTTCATGTATACGTGGCAAGGACTCTTGCCACTGGGCCATATTCCCAGCCCCTCAGTCCTTAATTTTTTAATTGTTGCATGCCAGTTTTTATAAGCCACTTTAAGTATTTTTATGGAAAGAGATGGAGTGTTTCAGGTTTTTAAGTATTTAATATTGGAATGAAAGAAGAGTTCATTGCATGTGCTAGTAGTCGGAAATTCTTGCAGACAACACAATTAGGCCTATTATCCCCTGAGAAAAAAGGTTGCTGGATGAGACCCTTTCATCATCAGAAATAGAGGCTCTGAATTAGTAAAGAGGTAGATCTCAATTCTATCTTGAGAAATTCACGGGGTGCTGCCGTAACTGTGACAGTGGGTTAAATATTTCCAGTGTACGCTTGTTACAAATAACTTACTAAAACTCAGTATTGGGGATTAGTTAATAGTTGGGATGCCTATTAAGACGGTTGCTATTTAGCTTGGACTGCAGCAAAGAAAGCTTAAAGCAGTGTTTTTTTTTGGTGGTTTTCTTCCACCAAAGGTGTTATCAAATCACCAAAAGTGCTAATTTAAAAACTGTGTCATGCACCCCAGTTTGATTGAGTCTAGAGTGGGCTACACGAATTTGCATTTCTAACCACGTCAAGGTGATAGTGAAGCTTCTGATCGAGGAACCATACTTTGAGAGTGTCTGTAGTACCACAGTGAAACTCTAGTGGTGATTGTATTCTGCTCTAGCCATTCAATAGTTAGATCTTTAATCTACCAGGAAATAAACTCCATCCCCTAAATATGAAAGACTTGAATACTGAGCTATCCAATCTGATATACCAGTGGGAATAAACAATGGATGAATGACATCATTCTAAAGAATCAGCTAATGTTCCCTTTGACATGATTATCGTAGATGACATTTATTCTTCAACAAATACCTAATTTGGATTTGCATAGAAGACTGTGAAAAGACTATAAAATGAGGGAAGGATGGTTTCAGAGGCAAAGATGAGCCCTGTATGGTCCACTGTAAGTGCTGTCAGTTTCTTGTTTATTTAGGATGAGTGTTGCTGAGGATGGAGCCAAGTGCACTACTCGTGAATTCAAGTAATTACAGGGCTTTTAGCACTTAAAGGAAAAGGAAGGGTAACAAAGCTAAGTGAATGCTAGGCCTCAAGTTCAAGCTCGAAAGCTGGCTTTTTTTTTTCTTTTTTTATGGAAAGGAAAAAGAACTGCCCGAAATGCAGAGGAAATTACCCAGAATGATAGAGCATTAAAATTTACTAAACATTTTTTTGGTTATTCCAGTTGGCTGAAAAGGGAGCACACATTATTTTTCTCACTTCCTAATAAGTGTATTTCCCTCAGTTTATGCTGACTACTATTATGTAATGTGGAAATCTATGGACTCTGGCTCCTGTAAACCCAGACCATCTTTCTGCTGTTCTCATAACTGTGGTCTATAAAAAATTATTCTGCTTTTTGTTAGGCCATTGATGCTTCTTTCAATTTGTATGTTTTATATGTATAATAATATTCTTGGTGCTAAATATACTTTCTTTCCTTTGATATTCAGGATAATTTTTTCTCTACATTTATAACTGTTCACTTGTTTTTCTTGAAGTTATCTGATTGTTAACTTTTCTATTAAAAACACTAATGTAAACTAGTGAAGGTGACCGTTGAATATAGCAACACTACTGAGGTAACTACTGAAAGAATGCCAAGTATTACTTGCCCTGCCTTCCTTACACTGTCTTTTGGGATGTAAACACCCCTATTGATGAGTCACTGACCCTTGTACCCAGTCTTTGCCCCTGACCATTGCTGTTTTAGCTACACTTGGATCCATGAGCTATAAAGGAGACTCATCAGCTGGACAGTGACCAAAGACTTGTATTGCCTGGCTTTGTGGGCAAGAGAGGATGACTACTAGTGCAGTCTGACTGCTGGAACTAGAAGCTCACATAGAGTGAATAAGATGAAGATTAAGCTAACTTGAAGCCAGCCAGTTGAGAAAGAGAAGGGAACATTCAGGAGGGAGGCCTAAAGAACAAGTACAAGTAAGAGACAAGTCACTAGCCACTACAGTCACAGTCACAGCCATCTCTGACACCTACTTCAATTCCTCCTGCCTTGGGGGGTGGGGGGGATGGAAGTTGTGAATCCACCTCAATTTGCTCCTGAGATAACTTGAAACTAGCAATCATATTTAGATGCATCCTAAAGAGGGTTGTTCATGTGATGATGGAGACCAAACCCAAGTCCTCACATTTGCTAAGCAAGTCCTTCCTTTTCTCCCTCCCTTCCTCTACCCCCACCCCTTCTTTGTTCTTGTGCTGAGCCACCTGCAGCATTTGTTTTTCAAAAACTATAAGATTCTGAAAACCCATTAGTGGGAGGGTAGTAACAGGTTGCCCACAAAAATAAAAAGTTTGCTTCAGGTTTCTGCAGATCACTGCCATGAAACAAGTTACCAAAGAATTCCAAAGCCAGCAAACAGTTCATTTATCTGACATATATCCTTGCTGGTTACCAGTGGTTCACACCTATAATCCTAGCTGCCGGAGGTGGAGATCTGAGAATCACAGTTCAAAGCTGGGAGACTCATCTCCAGTTAATCACTAAATAGCTGGAAATGGGGCTATGGATCAAGTAAGTGGTAGAGCGCTCCCTTGATTACAAAAGCTCAAGGACAGTACCCAGGCTAAGGTAAAGCTTCAGGAGCAGTTCTCTTGCGCGCGTGCGCACGCGCACACACACACACACACACACACTCGGAGGCTAGGAAAATAAGCCACCTAGCAGAAACAATACTCAGATCAGGCCATGTGTATATTGAGACTACTCAGTAATACCCAGGTGCCAGTCCTAAATGTGGGTCCCTCTGACAGGACTGGCATAAAAAATACATGTGGTATTTGCTTCCTCGTGCTGCTTACTTCCAAACTGAAGTCTTTCTTGGATGGACATGATTAGCAGAGGATAAGTTACATGTCTTTGTAATTTGGGAAAGCTATTAGTTTTCAGCTGTTTTTGGTTTCTCTAGCCTGGAGGCTAGACTCAACTCTTCAGATCGTCAAGAGGCATTTCAAAAGCACTGAACAACCAAGAACCATGACATTTCCAACACAGCGAAGACTCGGGAGCTGCCACCATAACCCCCAGCAGTCTTCAAATTGGGGTTTATAAAGGTAAAAGCGTAGCACAGATATAAGGGGTAGAGCAAGCAGCAAACAGGCCATTTACAGAAGCAGAATTTTGGGATCAGGTTGACTTAATCTACTCCCTACAACAATAGGAACATTAACCAACCAGTTAAACTGGTGGAATAATGCCAGACACATGTACTAATGTGGCCTAGTGGTAGAGTGCCTAGCATGCACGAAGCCCTCAGTTCGATTCCTCAGTACCACATTAACAGAAAAGGCCAGAATCTCTGACTCAAATGGTAGAGTGCTAGCCTTGAGCAAAAACAGCTCAGTGCCCATGCCCTGAGTTCAAGCCTCAGGACAGGAAAAAAATTAATAAAATGAATGATTCAAGCTGGTGGTGAATCTGTAATCCTAGCTACTCAGGAGGCTAAGATAAGAGAATCATAGTTCAAAGCAGCCCAGGTAAGAAAGTCCACGAGGCTCTCTTCTCCTATTTACTACCAGAAAACTGGAAGTGGCACTGTGGCTCAAAGTGGTAAAGTGCTAGCCTGGAGCAAGAGTTCAGAGATGTACTCCCAGACCCGGAATTCAAGCCCCATTACCACCACCCCCAAAAAATGTGTGTGTGTAAACACACACATATAACAAAATACTTAAATAATGGAAAATAAAACTACAACCACATCGCCACTGGCAAACAGTAGTAGTAGATTTATTACATTCTAGAAAAATGGCATTAAACGTGAAAAAAATGAACAGTTATAAGTGCCAAGTGACATAGTATCAAATGAAGGGCAATAACCACACACACACACACACACACACAGAGAAATTGATCTAGCTCGATGGTGCACATCAGTAATCCCAGCACTCAGGAGTTTAAGGCAAGATTTAGAGGCCAGCCTGAGGTATACAGCAAAAGTTCATATAATTTGTATATATGGAGTAGGAAAGTGGACCATGCTTTAAATCTCAATCCCAGCGACATAAAAGTCTATCAGTAGGCATATTTAGATCCGTGGCCAGCTCAGGCCAAAAAAAAAAAAAAAAGACTATATGAAAAAAAAAAAGCAGAAAAGGGCTGAAGATGCAGCTCAAATTTATTTTTTCTGTAAAAACAAAATTTTATCCAGAGAGGTAACTCTGGAAAAGTGCCTGATTTGCCTGAATTCAATCCCAGTACTATCTTAAAACATTCTATAGATGTTTAATTAGCATAAGTATAACTGTTTGATCTCCCCCCCCCCCACCAACCCTGTCCTTTAAAATTGAATCTTCAGCGTGTGCGTGTGTGTGTGTGTGTGCGCGCGTGTGTGCGTGCGCGCAGCTCCTGGGGTTTGAATTAAGAGCCTGGGCATTATCCTTGATCTTTTTTTGCTCAATGCCACAGCTCCACTCCGGTTTTGTTTTTGCTGGCTAATAGGAAATACGAGTCTCCTCACAGACATGTACAGTGATAGCACCATGAAGGCACCCAGTCTCCTCTGAGCTCAGAAGAGTTTCAGCTTTGCTGTCCTCCCTTGGTAGCTAGGAGGACCACAGGCATGAGACACTCAATCCTTGAGTCTTCAGCAAACGTTCCCACGTGGTCTCTCTTGTTATTGTCACCCCTGTCCCTTCCTTCCTCTCAGTATTAGAAGTCAAGCTTATCTCTGACCACAATACTATATACTAACCTAACAATAATGTAGGGTTTAAATAAGAGTATGGCTCTGGCGTAAAAATGATTCAATGATGTTAGCTTCAGTACCTTTGCTATTAATTTCCCGAGTCCGAACACACAATCATCTATTTTATTGTTCCCTTTTTCCTTTTTCCTTGGTTCCAGTCCTGAGGCTTGACCTCAGGGCCTGTCGCTGAGCGTTGGTGCTCACGGCCAGCACGCCGCCCCTCAGCCACAGCGCCGCCTCTGGCTTCTTCTACACGTGGGGTGCTGGGGAATCGAACCCAGGCCCCCTTCTCGGCCGCACCGACGGGCTTTCTTGTCTGCGGCGACCGCTAGGCTGAGATCTGGGGTCTGGGGGGGCAGGGGGAAGCCGGCCCGGGGCGGCGGGCACGGGCGGCGGGCCCGGGCGGCGGCGAGAGCGCGGCCGAGCGAGAGGGGAGGAGACCGGGGCTTCCGCGGCCGTGCCCTCCCCGCCGCGCGCGCACACACGCACGCGCACGCACGCACGCGCACGCCCGGCGGACTTCAAGACGTTCCCCGAAGCGTGCCGTCGGGCTCCTCACGTTCGCACGGTGGATTCCAACACACAACTTCGCTCCTTGCAGCAGGGCAGAAATCCCAGTGCGCGCGACGGGACTGCCGACCCCCGGGGGCGCTGAGTTCAAAGCCAGCGAGGGCAGGGAGGAAATACACGTTCCACGTGGCCAATTTCAGAGCCAGCAGATCACGGACGTTAACCTGAAAGGCATCTTGCTTGCCTTGTGCTTCCGGGCCGCACGGCC
The DNA here is from genome assembly GCF_023159225.1 of Perognathus longimembris pacificus. Taxonomy (NCBI): domain Eukaryota; kingdom Metazoa; phylum Chordata; class Mammalia; order Rodentia; family Heteromyidae; genus Perognathus; species Perognathus longimembris. Next base: position 37,080,001 of record NC_063182.1, read on the forward strand.
TCCGCCAGCGGCTCGAAACGAGAAGGGAAGCGCGGACCACGGGGACGAAAACCAACGAAGGCGCATGCGCCTAACCTGCGGGCGGGGGCGGGGGGGCGTCCTCTCGCGAGAGGAGGAGAGGCTCACGGACCACGTCAGAGCGGGGATCCCGGTGCCGAGCGACAGGCGTCCAAACCAATGGGCGGGGAAGCTAGGTGAACGTGGTAGGACTTCCGCCGGAAGAGCGCGCTGTCTCCGAAGGCCGACTCCACTTCCGGCCGGCCTCCCTCTCGCGCTTCCGGTGTGGGCGCCGGGGGTCCTGGTGGAAATGGCTTGCGCCGCCGCGCGCTCCCCGGCCGACCAGGACCGGTGAGTCCTGAGGCCGACGGGGCTGGCTGGAGGGCCCGGGGTTCGTCTTCGCGCCCTCGCCCCTGGAGCCGGGCCCGGCGCCCGTCCCGTCCCCGGACCGTCGTGGCGGGGGAAGCGGCCCTGCCGCCCCTCGCGGGGCCGGGGCGCGCCGAGGACCGGCTCGGGCGTGGGCACGGGCGCCCCTCCTCAGGGCCGCGTTTGGAAAGGGTCGCCGGCGCCGTCCGACGCCGGGCTGCGGGCGAGCGCGCCCCGTCCCACGGAGCTTGCTGACCGCAGCCGCGTCGAACCTAAGAGTTGTCTCATGGTTTTGTCTCCTTTATTCATTTTGAATTCTCTCTAATTGGTGATGGGTTTTTGCTTTTTTTTTTTTTCCCCCCATCCGCGGTAGTGAATAGTTTTCTTTGTTAATGAGTTTAAGTAAGACAATTTAGAAAAAAAAAACTATTGAGCAAATAATGGCTCATAGATGTACTTTCCATGAAAGCAAGTGGATGTAACCTATGTAATTAAGCGACTATGCTTTTTTCTGTGGCAGGTTTATTTGTATCTATCCTGCTTATTTAAATAATAAGAAGACCATCGCAGAGGGAAGGCGGATTCCCATAAGTAAGGTGAGCAGTAGCTAGCAGGCCTGTGAAGGGTTCCAGGATACACTTGCAGTTTTTAAAAACATTCACGGAAAGTGAAACCTTACTGAGTTTTATCATTTTTTTTTCCCAAAAGAATAACCCTAATTTAAAGTCAATGCCTTCTTTTTGTTTTTAGCTAGTCATGGGGCTTGAACTCAGGGCCTGGGCACTGTCCCTGAGCTTTTGCTAACAGGCCTTTTCTGTTTATATGGTAATGAGGAATCCAGCCCAAAACTTCATGCATGTTGGGCAAGCCCTCTACGACTAAGCCACATTCCCAGCAAAATTAATACTTTTTAAAAGTAGAATATGGAGGAAGGGACCCTGAGGGTGTATGTAGCTTAAAGAGTAATTTACATTTCATCAAAAAATGACAGCTTGAAGATAACTTGGAGGCAACAAATTAATTTGTTTTGTTTTTTGCTTGATTTTGAATGTAGTGGGATTTGAACTCAGGGCCTGGGCGTTGCCCCTTAGCTTTTTCACTGAAGACTGGCTCATGTTCTACCACTTGAGCTATAGCCCCACTTCTGGCTTTTTTGATGGTTAATTGGAGGTAAGAGTCTCACAGACTTTCCTGCCCAGGCTATCTTTAAACTATGATCCTCACATCTCAGCCTTCTATGTAGGTAGGATTACAGGTATAATCCATCTCTGTGTGTGTGTGTTGAACTCATCGCCTCTAACTGTGCCTTTTAATTCAGGTGTAGCACTCTTGCTTCTTAAACCATGCCTCTACTTCTGGCTTCTGTTTATTTGGAGATAAGAATTTCTTGGAATTGCCTACCCATGCTGGTTCCAAACTGTAATTCTCATATCTCAGCCTCTTCAGTAGCTAGACTTACAGATGTAAGCCACCAGCATAAAACTCAAATTTGCTATTTTTGTATTGATATATCTCTCATTGTACTTGGTTTGTAAAGAAAAGTATGCTCTGCTGCCTCTGAGGAAAAGAAAGATACTTAAAGTATTTAATCAGAATACCCAAATCAAACCAGGATGACAGGTTTTGGGGTGGTTTTTTTGTCAGTCCTTGAACTCAGGGCCTGATCACTGTCCCTGGCTTCTTTTTGCTCAAGGCTAGCACTCTGCCACTTGAGCCACAGCGCCACTTCTGGCTTTTTCTATATATGTGGAGCTGAGGAATCGAACCCAGGGCTTCATGTATACGAGGTGAGCACTTTACCACTAGGCCATTTTCCCAGCCTAGGATGACAGGTTTTAAACTCAGATTCTTCCTGGAGTAGAACAGAATTTTTTTTTTTTTTTCCAGTCCTGGGGCTTGGACTCAGAGCCTAGGCACTATCCCTGAGCTGCTTTTGCTCAAGGCTAGTAGTCTACCACTTGAGGCACAGCACAGCTTCTGGCCTTTTTTATATATGTGGTGCTGAGGAATTGAACCCAGGACTTCATGTATGCGAGGCAAGCAATCTACCACTAGGCCATATTCCCAGCCCCAGGAAAGAATAGTTAAAAAAAAAACCACAAAACTTTATTGATGTATAGAAAACACTGTTATTGTTGTCTTGCTTTTTTGCCAGTCCAGGGGCTTGAACTCAGGATCTGGGCAGTGTCCTTGAGCTTCTTTTGCTCAAGACTAGCGCTTCATGCATGCTAGGCAAGCACTCTAGCACTAAACCACATTCTCAGCCCCATAAATAAGTAATACATCTTTAATTTATGATTTTTATGTAGAATATACATCTGAGTAACCAGTTCCCAAATTAACAAAAAAAAAACAAAACATCAGCATGTAGGAAAAATCCTTTGTCTTCTTTCATGCACTGTCCCTTCACAAATGAGGATACCTACTATCCTGATTTCTAGGATACTCTGCTGCTTTGTTTTAAATTTTTTTAATTCTTAATTTTTTGTTATTATAATGGTAATGTACAGAGTAGTTACAATTACATAAGTCAGGTAAAAAGTACATTTGTTTTTTGTTTTTGTCAGTTCTGGGGCTTGAACTCGGCCTGTGCACTGTTCCTGAGCTCTTTTTGCTCAAGGCTAGTGCTCTACCAGTGAGCCACAGCATCAGTTTTGGTTTTCTGATGGTTAATTGAAGTTAAGAGTTTCACAGACTTTTCAATCTGAGCTGGCTTTGAACTGCCATCCTCAGATCTCAGCCTCCTGAGTAGCTAGAATCATAGGCATGAACCACCAGCACCCAGCTAAGAGTACATTTCTTTTTGAACGTCACCTCTTCCCTCCCATTTTTTTCCCTCCCATATGTTTTAGTTTATATGAATAGAATTACTGACTATGTACTTTTGTGGCTTTTCAATATTTTTTCACTAAATGTTAGCTTTGATAAATGTCTTAAGTGTAATAATTTTGTTTTGGTGCTGGGGATTGAGCGCTGAGCCTCATATATACTAAGAATGCACTCTACCCCTGAGAATACTCTGAGTGTAGTTTAATTCACATTGCTATATAGCAAGCTTCCCAACAGCAACACCATTGACATTTTGAGCCAGGTAATTCTTTGTTGGAGAAGGCTATCCTGTCTATTTTAAGATGGTAGGTACTATGTACTAGAGAATAGCTCCCCTTCTTCCAACCAAAAATGTCTCCCAGGCATTCCCAAATGTCCTGAGATGTGATGAAACTCCCTACTAAGTACTACTGCTCTATTGTATTGTAATGTGCGAGTGTGTCATGATTCCTTCTTCTGTTGATTGTAAGTTTGGTAGCTTCTAATCTTTGCCTGTTACAAAGAGTGCTACTTTTAATACTCTAGAACTGTTCTCTTGATGAATTTAATTTCTGCATTTCTGTTGAATATACCTAGAATAGAATTGAAGGGCTATAAAGAATCATGTGATTAACTTTAATAGATACTACTGGTTTTCTAAAGTGGTTGCATGTATAATTGTTTCTAACCATTTAATCATTGAGCTCTTACTACATTGATAAGTGATGGAGAATATACTGACAAAGTCAAACATCAAAAAAAAAGAAATGTACTCATTACTTGACATATGAAACTAATCCCTCAGTACATCACCTTTATAATAACAAAAAAAATTTTAATACAGTTTGCTAGGTGCTGTAGAATATACTGACAAAAGTCCTTTCTCTCATGAAGTTTATGTTCTGTTAAGAGAGAGCTTGAGAGCTGGGAATGTCACCTAGTGGTAGAGTACTTGCCTAGCATACATGAAGCCCTAGTTTCAATTCCTCAGCACTATATATATACAGAAAAAGCTGGAAGTAGCACTGTGGCTTAAGTGGTAGAGTGCCAGCCTTGAGAAAAAAGAAGTCAAGGACACTGCTCAGGCCCTGAGTCCAAGCCCTAGTACTGGGAGGGAGGGAGGGAGGGAGGGGGAGAGAGAGAGAGAGAGAGAGAGAGAGAGAGAGAGAGAGAGCGAGAGCTTGAGCCAGGTGCTGGTGGCTCACGCCTATAATGCTACTCAGGAGGCTGAGATCTGAGGATCACAGTTCAGAGCCAGCCCAAGCAGAAAAGTCCCATGAGACTTTCATCTCCTATTAACTACCCAAAAAGCAGAAGTAGCAGTATGGTTCAAAGTGGTAAAGCACTAGCCTTAAGCAAAAAGAGCTCGAGGACAGCACTGAGGCCCTGAGTTAAGCCCCACTGCTGAGAAAGAGGAGAGGTGCGGGGGGGGGGGGGGCACATTAGTGTTTTTATTCTTAGAAATTAAAAAATTACAATTAACTCAGGATGCAGTTGTACCTAGGGTATTAGCCTGGACAACTTAGGATTTAGCCTGTGTATTGATCTTAGTAGTCGAAATTACTTATACAGCAGTATAGAACTTACCAGTTAAAACTATTTATTTAGGGTCTGGGAAGGTGGCTTAGTGATAGCGTGCTTGCCTAGTGTACATGAATCCCTGGGTTCGATTCCGCCATACTACAGATACACAGAAAAGGCTGGAAGTAGCTCTGTAGCTCAAGTGGTAGAACACCAGCCTTGAGCAAAATAGAGCTCAGGGATAGTGCCCAGGCCCTGAGTTCAAGCCCCAGGACTAGCAAAAAAAAACAACCCAAACCAAAACTATTCACTTAGTATTTTTGTTTTTAACTATTCAGGCTGTTGAAAACCCTACAGCTACAGAGATTCAAGATGTTTGCTCAGCAGTTGGGCTTAATGTATTTCTTGAGGTATGATATGATTCATCACCATTTTCCATATTTACCTTATTGGTATAATAACACTTTTTTGGGGGGGGGGGGCTCCGGGAGATAATAACACTCTTAAAGCCTATTTTGTTTTACTCATGCTAGAAAAATAAAATGTACTCTAGAGAATGGAATCGCGATGTTCAATACAGAGGCAGAGTCCGGGTCCAGCTCAAGCAGGAAGATGGCAGTCTCTGTCTTGTACAGTTCCCATCACGTAAGTTTGGTTTTTTTAATGAATACCTAAGATTCAGGGGTAGGTTGATCCTCTAACACACAAGAAAAAAGCTTTTAAAATTGACTTTTGAAAGATAATAAAGGAATTTTCAGTGTACAGGTTAATTTAGAGAAAGGACTACTGCTAATGGAAAGAGGTGCTTCTTTAGGTTAAGACCTTTTTGAGCCGGGTGTTGGCAGCTCACACCTGTACTCCTATCTTCTCAGGAGGCTAAGGTCTCAGGATCATGGTTCAAAGCAGCGTGGGCAGTAAAGTCCATGAGACTCTTACCTTCAGTTAACTACTCAAAAAAAAAAAAAAGCTAGAAGTGGTGCTCTGTGGCTTAAGTGGTAGAGCACTAGCCTTGAACAGAAGAAGAACAGCACCCAGGCCCTGAGTATAAGCCCTAGGACTGGCATAAAAAACAAAACTGTGATGATGTAATGAAAACGAATGGTTCTCCAAAGAAATTGTAATGTGAACATTTTGTAAACTTCTAGAAGGCCATCATTGCCCCTAGGTTGAGTATAGAATTACTATTAAATGGATGGATATTAATTGCTATTTCATATCGTAAAGAACTTGGAAGTGTGTCAGTGATTTCTCATTAATAAAACCAGAGAACAATAATAGAAAAAAACAAATAGATGCATAGTTTGGTACCGCTCAAATAAATTTAAAGATAAAATATTAATTTTTATTGATAGGTATATACATTGTTTGTTGATAGGAATGTTTTTGAAATAGAATGGAAGGAAACCACTTGTCAACTGCTCCCTTAATGGTGAGCCATAGGAGTGGGAAGTAAAGACCTAGTGGGCTGGTGGTCAAAGAAGGCCGCATTATCTCTTATTTCTTGAGAAACAAAAATGGTGATACAAACTAGATAGCAGTATAATAAAATGCTAGCTCTGGGGAGTAAGTGTGTGGTTTCAATGGTGGAGCCTCTGCCTAGCAAGTAGGAGGCTTTGAGTTCAGACCCCAGTACGGCATTGCCCCCCACAGCGTCCCCCCAAAAACGTTCTGGGTATTGGAATGATAAGTATTAATGTTATTTATTTTTATGAACTTTTTTATTTCCAAAAAAACATATTTTAAGAAATGGAGTTACTCACTTCATTTTTCCTTCAGTTTAATAAGATTCCAATTATTTCAGTTGAAAGCAGTATGATTGCTTTTAGTCAAATTCAGTTTTGATTTTTTTTCAATGCTAAGGTTTGAACTCATAGCCTCCTTCTTGCTAGGCAGGCACCCTACCACTTGAGCTGTGCTTCCTCAAATAGATTTGTTTTAATATACCAGATCCTGTCAGGATTAGTTAGTGTTGTCAGAAACTTACACATAGCTTTTGTTTTGAAAGTGAAGTAAAAATTGTGGTTAAAAACAGCAACAATAGGGGGCTGGGGATATGGCCTAGTGGCAAGAGTGCTTGCCTCGTATACATGAGGCCCTAGGTTCGATTCCCCAGCACCACATATACAGAAAATGGCCAGAAGTGGCGCTGTGGCTCAAGTGGCAGAGTGCTAGCCTTGAGCAAAAAGAAGCCAGGGACAGTGCTCAGGCCCTGAGTCCAAGGCCCAGGACTGGCAAAAAAAAAATCCCAAAAAACAGCAACAATATTGCTTTGTTTCTAATAAGAAACTAGTAAGGCAGGTCTATAATACCAGTTACCCAGGAGGTGGAGATCAATCAGGAACATACTGGTTTGTAGCTATCCTTGTCAAAAAGTTATTGTGGAGGAGGGGAGGGGGAGAAAATGAGGGGGAGCTAACAAGTTTGATAAGAAATGTACTCACTGGGCTGGGAATGTGGCTTAGTGGGAGAGTGCTTGCCTAGCATGCATGAAGCCCATAGTTCGATTCCTCAGTACCACATACACAGAAGAAGCTGGAAGCAGTGCTGTGCCTCAGGTGGTAGAGAGCTAGCCTTGAGCAAAAGAAGCTCAGGGACAGTGCCCAGGCCCTGAGTTCAAGCCCCAGGCCTGGCAAAAATAAATAAATAAATAAAAATTTAAAAAAATTTAAAAATGTACTCACTGCCTTACATATGAACCTGTAACCCCTTTGTACATTACTTTGACAATAAATACATTTTTTTAAAGTTATTGTTACCTCCATCTCAACCAGTAAGGTCGGGCATGGTGTTATATACTTAACATACTAGCTATTCAGGAGGCTTAATAGGAGGATCACAGTCCAGGCTATTACAGACAAAAATGTGAACCCCCAGCTGATAAATAATAAGGCAAAAGGATATGGGCATGATTCAAGTGGTTATGAGGCCATGAGTACTCCAGTACTGAAAAAACAGCGGCTAGTTAAAATAACAAAAAAGAACAGTGTTAGCCAAGCACTGGTGGCTCATGCCTGTAATCCTAGCTACTCAGGAGGCTGAGATCTGAGCCACTGTGGTTTGAAGCCAGCCCAGGCAGAAAAGTCTTCGTGAGACTCTTATCCCAATAAACTACTCAAAAAAGCCTGAAGTGTTGCTGTGGCTCAAGTGGTAGAGTGCTAGCCATGAGCACAGAGGCTCAAGGACAGCAGTGCCCAGGCCCTAAAGTTCAAGCCTAGGATTGGCCAAAAAAAGGTTGAAGAGTTTTAATGTGCTAGAGTAGCTGGTTCTGAGTTGACAGCAGGAACGGATGTTTATTGGTCATCTGGACTTAAAAGTAAATTGTGTTGTAGCTTAATGACCTTTGGACTTTGTTACTCTGGAGATCCTTTTCTGTAGGTTAAGGCACAATGATACTCTGATTTGGTTTCCATTTTGTTGTATTTACATATTTTCTACTGATTTTCAAGCTGATTACTAGACCAAGACTAGAATTCTTGTTTTAATCTTTGTTTTACATTCTAAGTGTTTTCAGCACTATTCTCACTCTGAGTACATTTTCTTCAGCAGAGGGGCACCCACTGTCTTCACAGTCATATTTAAAATTACTTCCTACTTTTGATGTGCTCATTTCTTGTACCTAATGATATTCAAGTTAATGACTTTTTATGTTGCTTTTTTTTTTAGTATTATACACTAAGCCTAACTTCTGGTTCCTAGGTAAGTCAGTAATGTTGTATGCAGCAGAAATGATACCTAAACTAAAAACAAGGACACAAAAAACAGGCGGTGGTGACCCAAGTCTTCAACAAGGAGAGGGAAGTAAAAAGGGGAAAGGAAAGAAGAAGAAATGATCTGGCATGAGCATCAGATATGTGGTTCTACTGTAAGAGACATGAATGGAGGCTCCTTTTGTTCATGTCATTCAACTGAACTACAAACATTTGTGCCTCTCATCTTCATTGCAGTTAACAGTGAAATAAATTTACGTAAAACGTTTGTGGCTAACTTATGCAGTATAATTTTTTTTGTTGTCTTTCAATGAGTTCTTGTGGAAGAAAGAAGACTTAATGGACGGCGGACTTCCCTATAAGTTGCTTTAAATTCTGTAACTGATATTCTTTGTCAACATTTAATTTCACATAAGTTTAATAAGATTTGAAATACTTGTTTTGTTTTGTCTTTTAAGTTAATGAAATAAAAACTTTAAACTGGCTTTTGTAGCTTTTGCTTATGAAGTAATTGATGCCAGTAAAATAGAATAAAATAGGCTGTGTAAGCTTGGAAGGTAAAACCTAAAACAGAAGAAAGTGACTTTAAGGCTTCTGAGATGAGGTCAATGAAAAGTCAGTTTGTAGATCCTACTCAAATTGTTCAGTTGCTGAGTTTTTTGTCCTATGGAAAATCCTAGGTTTCAAGTTTTCAGTTTGCTTTCTTAGCTTCATCTCTGGGCCTGGTGTGTATCCCTGAGCTCTGTCCTCAAGGCTAGCACTCTATCACTTGTGCCATAATTCCACTTCCAGAAGCTTTTTTGCAGGGCTGGGATGTAGGTAGCTCAGAGGCAAAGCGCTTGCCTAGTAAGTGCAATGTCCTGGGTTCAATCCCTAGTACCAAAAAAGAAGACAAAAAACAAAAATACAGTTTTGAAAAAAGGAGAAGCTCTTTGGTGGTAAGTTGGAGATAAGAGTCCCATGGACTTTCCTGTCTAGGCTGGCTTTGAACCTGTTTCCTGGCTAGCTAGGATTACAGCCATGAGCCACTGGCACCCAGCCCAAATTCACTTATTTTTAAAATAAGTAACCTATTATGCTTTGGCAGCTTGAAGTACTACTTCTCTGAAGAAACTAAATTGGGAAGGTTTTGAATTCGTTTCAAAGCACTCCCTGAAAGTGGTAATGAGCTGTCTATTCTTCCTGAGTACCTGTTTAGTTCTTCCTTGAGTTCTGTGAGCTATCTCAGATATTTCTAATAAATTTGTTTTTCTATTTTAATTACTTGTGATCAAACAATCTCAAATGATGTCAATATAGTAGGTAAATCCAAGGTTGCACAGTTAAATGGCATTGCACATCCAAGCTATATGAAAAGGATCCATTGATGTGCCTTTTTTTTTTTTTTTAAGCTGGATAAGGTGGCACATACTTGTAGCTCCAGATACTTGAGAAGGCCGAGCAGGAAAATTACTTGAACCTAGGAGTTCAAGTCCAGTATGAGTCTCAGAAAAAAGAATGCTTATATAATTTTTGTCACTCAAAAATTTTTTTGTTACACATTATAGTGAGCATCATATACCAGCTTATATGAATAAATATACTCCCAGGCATGGGGAGTATATGTAAAACATGGGTCAGAGTTGCCTCTTTGGAACAATAGATCACTTAATGAATGTTTGGTTGTAGAGTATAAAATGAGGAATTTCGGGATTATTTTAAAACTATGAAATTCAAAGGAGGTTGTTATAGGTGTTGGTTTGTGTCTTTGCACTCCATTATCCAGAACATGTTTCTAACATTCTTCCATTCAGCACCTCAAGCTTGAAAAGGAGCTGAGGCAGCATTAAACATTTATGTGAGGTCAATGCAGGAAGAAATGATGGCTGTGCAAGTTACCTACGACCACCAAGCCACATTCCCAGCCCTTATGTCCACTTTAAAAAGAGTCTTCAAGCCAGGCACTGATGGCCCACGCCTGTAATCCCAGCTTCACAGGAGGTTGAGGTCTGAGGATCATGGTTTGAAGCTAGCCCAGGCAGGAAAGTGCGTGAGACTGTATCTCCAATAACCAAAAAGCCAGAAATGGAGCTGTAGCTCAAATGGTAGAGTGCTATCCTTGAGCATAAGCTCAGGAACAGTTCCCGTTCTCTGAGTTAACACCTATTAACTACATATTGCTACTTACATCAGCACAGATGGAACTTTTTTACCATGCTGGTGAAAAATGGAATCTTTCAATAATGTTGAGTATATGCTGAAAGGCTATTGTGTCATTTCAGTGAAATATGCTCATTTCCTTTGTCACTTCTCAAGGACTGTGTTGTTACCTGCATTGTCTAGAATTTGAAAATATGGGTAGTTTTGATTCAGTTTTAGGCATTAACTTCCGTCAAAGAGGGCCTTGACCATTCCTTTAAGTAGCAAAGGTATTACACGACTCCCAATTCCCCATTAAACCAAGACTGATTGGCCTTTCTAGGGAACGCTCAGTGTTCTGAGAGTATGTTAGAAGGCATTCCAAACTCCCAATCCTTTCGGGGTCTCACAGCTTGGATTTTTCAGGCTCTCACATACATGGGTGTCCACATTTTTACCAATGTTTTCTGCTAGTTATTTTCTCTGCTCTTAACATTTTCCTTCTGACCTGGTACTATTAAAATGTGGATGTTCCTTCATTTAGTGACATCCCAAGTCTTGAATTCTTTATCCTTCGGGTCTTCCTTCCCTTTCATTTTTTTTTTTTTTTTTGTGTGTGTGTGTTAAGAATATACAGGGGCTGGGAATATGGCTTAGTGGTAAGTGTTTGCCTCGTATACATGAAGCTCTGGGTTCAATTCCTCAGCACCACATATTTAGAAAAAGCCAGAAGTGGTGCTGTGGCTCAAGTGGCAGAGTGCTAGTCTTGAGCAAAAAGTAGCCAGGGACAGTGCTCAGGCCCTGAGTCCAAGCCCCAGGACTGGCTAAAATAAAATAATAATATACAAGATTATATTCAAAGGTAAAATTGAAGGAACATACAGTATCTTATGAGTGCTTATAAAGCAATTATAAAAATATGGATAACGGCTAGTTATGTGACCTAGTGGTAGAGTGCTTGCCTAGCATTCATGAAGGAAGCCCTTGGTTCAACTCTTCAGCACCAGATACACAGAAAAAGCTGGATGTGGCGCTGTGGCTCAAGTGGCAGAGTGCTAGCCTTGAGCAAAAAGAAGCTCAGGGACAGTGCTCAAGCCCTGAGTCCAAGCCCCAGGACTGGCAAAAAAAAAAAAAAAAAAAAAAAAACAAACAAAAACAAAACACATATATGGATAACAGTGTAATATGCAAGTTATATTGGTTTTGATGGGGGAAAAAGTACCTTTGTGGTAAGCCAAGGGGGGAAAATACTTTTTTCCCCTAGTAATAGGGCTTGAACTCAGGGCCTGGGCACTGTCTCTGAGCTTGTTTTGTTCAAGGCTAGTGTTCTACCATTTGAGCCACAGTGCCACTATTGGCTTTTTCTGTTTATGTGGTACAGAAGAATTAAACCTTGGGCTTGATGCTTGCTAGGCAAGCGCTCTACCACTGAGCCACCTTCCCAGCCTAAGGGGAAAAGAAATTAGGATTTAAGTTTCCTTTATTTCACTTTGGATTAATTTGACTGGAATATTTCAAAGACCTATCTTCAAATCTAGATACTCTTTGCTAGTCTATTGCTTGTTTTCAACTACATTTTGTTGTTACTATTTTTTTTTTAATTTAATGCTGGGGTATGTGAAACTGAAGTGGCTTATACATGGAAGACAAGTGTTCTACTATACATTTGGTCCTTAAAAAACAAAACAAAAAAAAAACCCATATATATATATGGGTTTGGGTTTTTTTTTTTTTTTTTGCCAGTCCTTTCTTTTTGCTCAAGGCCAGCACTCTGCCACTTGAGCCACAGCGCCCCTTCTGGCCTTTTCTGTATATGTGGTGCTGAGGAATCGAACCCAGGGCTTCATGTATACGAGGCAAGCACTCTTGCCACACTAGGGCATATTCCCAGCCCCTTTAACAATATTTTTATTTGAAATCTTTTTCCGCCCAGACTGGCTTTGAGCCACAATCATCAGATCTGTCTCTTGAGTAACTAGGATTATAGGCATGAGCTGGACTCAGTACCCAGCTTGAGTGGATCTTTTTTTTTTCTTTTTGCCATCAGTTGTGGGGCTTGAACTCAGAGCCTGAGCACTGTCTCTGAGCTCTTGTGCACAATACCAACACTTTACCACTTTTGAGCCACAGCTCCACTTCCAATTTTCTGGTGGTTAACTGGAGTTAAGTCTCATGAACCTTCCTGCCCAGGGTTGGCTTCAAATTGCAATCCTCAGATCTCAGCCTCCTGAGTATTTAGGATCACAGGCGAGAGCCACCAGTGCCCAGCTGATTGGATCTTTTATAAAAATATTTTTGCTGAATTTCTTACATGCATTTTGTGTTGTCCTCCTAATCTCTTAACTGTTTATTTCTGTGGAACCTCACTAAACTTTATTTACTTACATACCTATTTGCTTACTTTTTTACTTTGGTGGTAGTGGGGCTTCAACTCAGGGCCTGTGGTTACTAGACTGGCACCATACCACTGAGCCCTACCTCCATCTCTGATTTTCAGTTTCTTAGGACATTGCTTTCCATCCTACTGAGCCACAATCTACTTTCAATCTTCCTGTTTTCACACTGGGATCTCAGGCACATACCACTCTGTGGATAGCCTCACTGACTTACGTGCCTTGGTGGCTGGCACGCCAGTGCTCCTAACTTCAGCCTCCTGAGAAGCTAGGATTACATGCATGGGTAGCTGCTGCCCAGCACTCATACAACTTTCAAAATAATCCTTCCAGGTTTTATTTTGTTTGGTTTGGGCCTGGTTCTCCCTCCCTTTCCCAGACTCCTTCAGATCCCTAACTAGAATTAGACATTCCACACCTCCACATCCAGATACTTTTTAAATTGCCAGACATTTCATACAACTCAATACTTTTGGATTCTGTTGCTGGAGATTTATGTTCTTCTTCAAAGGTCTTTCAATGTGTGTTTTTTTTGTGCTCTGTTGAAATTGCACATCTGACAGTTCTATTTGCCATTTTTATGGGATGATCTAAAGTAAGCAGCCTTTCCCCAAAGATGTGGTATTATTTACTATTTAATGCAGACTTTGATTCTAGTTAGGCACTGTGTTGTAGTCTCCTCAGAGCATCTTTGGCTTTCTTGACTGGGCACAGTGGGTACCCTGTCAGAAAGAACCAGTCTCTCTGCAGACTCCACGAGAGTGGGGGCACGGACAGTTCAAGCAGGTATGGCACTGACAGCAGTAGGTTTGGGGTGCTGTGCAGCTGCTCATATAGTGGGGTTGAGTGGTAGACTACTAGACAGTGGCCATTTCCTTAGGCCCATAGTTACCTGTGCCACTAGCAAGTGCCTCTGGTATTGATGGCTGTAGCGTTGCTGAGGCACTTGTCTTCTAACCAGTCAGTGGTGTGGGCAGTTGCTGCATGGGAATTAATCACAAGGACTTCACCCTTATGTGGCATTCACACCCTGTCCTGATAGTGGTGCATGGTCATACCAAGTAAAAGGCCAAGGTTGCAGGCAGATCCTTGCAGGTGATGTGCAGCAGGAATCACGTATTTGTTTCTGATGATTTGGTGGCAGTACCTACACAGGAGCAGGACTTCACTGGGCAAAGTTCCTCTTAGGGGTCCACTTCCCCTGGGGACTTGGAAGTCAGTTGGAAAGACAGAATTGCCACAGAAACCCCCATAGCACCTGTGGGCAGGACAGCAGTGGCAACCATCGTGTTCCTTTGCCACCCTTCAGTAATAGATGCCTGAATTTAGGGTAGGGAGAGGCACCAGAAACCACGGATGGATGACATGCTCTGTTTTTGTTGGCTACTCCAGGGGCTGACTTTAAACAGAGATCTTCAGATCGCAGCCCCCTGAATAGCTAGAGCTGCAGGTGTTGAGCCACCAGCACCCAAATGGTATGCTTTCTTTATGGAGTCTTGACAGAAACCATTAGGGGAAAACTACAAGCCAGGCGAGGGATAAGGTTAATAAAATTCAGTTATTATTTGACTGTTTCATTTTGTGAAGCTCTTCTAATTCATATTTACTTGAGCAAATTTTAACTATATATATAACACAATAAATGAATACTAAGCCGTGCTTTATATTTAGTGGTGCCCTTATCTGTGGTTTCAGTCAACCACAGCCTGAAATACAGTACAGCAGGGTTAAGAGACACCATAATCATACAACTTTTATTGCAATATAAGTTCATGATAATTTCTTAACCTAATTTATACACTTTATCACAGATATGCACAGGGAAATGTGTGTTTGTGTGTGTGTAGTTCAGTCTTACCTGTGGTTTCAGGACTCCACTTGGTACTACATTATATCCACTTCTATTCAGTATATCACATCTTCAGATAGGTATTTGTAAACTATGAAAAATTTCTGCAGAGTAGGTGGTGGACTTACTCCAGAGTAGCAGTAATCTTGCTGATGTGAATGATAAAAGCTTTCAAGTAAGGGGAGGATTGCTGCAAGGAACTCTTCAAGAGAATTTTAAATATTTAGTAGGAATCTTGTAACTTTCTATACCTCAAAATAACATTCATAAACAATAACATTATATCTTCTAGGCAGACACAGGCTCGATTCGTTTTTCACTCTAGTCATGACAGTATTTTATTTGGGAAATCAGAAAATTCAGCTCATAACTTCTACCATTAACATACACTTCAGCTGCCAAAAATAGCCATTCAAATTTCTTGCAGAATGCACTGTAAAGAGAAAACTGATATCAAGGCAACAAAAAAATTACACTTTCTATTTTTACTGTAGTAGTTTCTATATTGACAATTATGTGCAATACTTTATGCCTTCTCATCTTGCCTGACAATACATTCTCTATACTAACAATCTGATGATATAGTCTGTATTCTAGAAGTCACTAATTTTCATCCTTCTGCTACCAAGAGAAATGTACTCTGGGGAGAAGGAAGGTATGTTTGCCAGTCTTGGGGCTTAAAATCAGGCCCTGGGTGCTATTCTTCAGCTGTTTTGCTCAAGGCTAGAACTCTACCACTTGAGCTATAGTACCACTTCTGGCTTTTTGGTGGGCAATTGGATAGGAGTCTCAGACTTCTGTGCCTGGGCTGACTTCAAACCATAATCCTCAGATCTCAGCCTCTGAGTAGCTACAAAAATTGATGGGAAATGAAAGTACGTTTTGATATTTTTTTTATAAACCCAAGGCTTTATTTTTCTCCCAATAATCTGTTTTCTAAACTTTTTTTCTTCAAGTAATATGAGGCCTAATACTTTTTCCCAGGAAAAATTAATGCTCTGTGATAATATCTTGGTGACATCTCTTTTTGATATGTTTAATGCTTTTACATCTGAAATACCATTATGATCATAACTAATTATTACCAGGAGTGAGCCAATCATCTTGATTCAAGAATCAATTTAAATATTTTATCGTTTGCAAAAACAAAAAATTGAGATGAAGGCATTTAAAATGGAGTACAAATAATTGTGACTTAGAAACTAAGAAGGCCTCTTGAATTTAACCTTAAAGGCCATAGTTAAAGGTAAAAGCAGTTTGAATTGACTACTGCCAGCCCAATGATAGGTTATATAGTAGTTCTTTTATTCTGCCAGAACTGCTCTCAGAGCTAGGTCATTACTGACATGTTAGGAGGGATATAACAAGAACATACACACACACAGATACACATATATATCAGAAGTGGACATGTCTTGGGAGGCTCCTTAAAGTGTTGCTTTAAAAATGATTGTATAAGATAAGGGTAATAACATGAAGCCAAATATATTACTTAGTAGAAACGGTTTCAAAATTAGCATCATAAAAACAGACAGACAAATCCAAAGCTTTTAAGCAGAAAAGACAATATTACTATTTCTACAGGGAACTGAGGGCTATAGATTACTAGTACATGTATAAGCTTCTCCATTTACCATTAGAGTGACTAACTGAGCTACAAAGTTTTTCTGGAATTCAGGTCCACATTGTTAGAAAAAAACAACTAGTCCATCCTCCATTTAACCTCACTTATGTTTATTTGAATATTACTCATTATTCTAATTTTCTGAAGACCTTAGAGGATCATGCCAGCAAACATACTATCTTCAGTTTTTAGCATGTAGTTTTATTGTACAGGAATTATAAATTTCATAGGTAACCTTCTGTAAGACCCTTCCCCAAAATAACTGTGCTATAGTAACAATTTCCTGTAACTATATATCTACCTATGCAGACACATTAAAACACTTCAGAATTATATGAAATTGAACCATTACATTAAGTAGAACCATAAAGATTTTCCTAAATATTAAGTATAGAGAAAATGCATGCAGAATGAACCCAGTAAAATACAAAGCCTGTGGGATACGTAATTTTATTTTTAGTTTTGTATTTCCTGCAGGGTAGGACATTTGTCTTTTCCTACTTTCCTACACAGAGGCAAAATATATTTTCAAAACTTTAGATATTGCCCACTGCATTAAGTTTAAATTAAAATGCTTCCTATGCATACAGACAATAAAATTAAAACACATAACACATTCCATTCTTTATATATATCAAAAATGTTTCCAAGGCAACATTATTAAAATGACTATGCCACAGTCCCTAATATAACATCAAGCTCTAAAAAGGTACAGAGGGCAGGAAAACTCGACGGAGTCAGGGTTTAGGTGCTTTTCTTTTCTTCACCCAGCAAGTTCACAGTAGCTTTCTTGGCTGTTTGGAAGGAAGTAAAATTATATCAAAACTTTGTGTAATAAAAAGCTCAGTGTCGGGCTGGGGATATGGCTTAGTGGCAAGAGTGCTTGCCTCTTATACATGAGGCCCTGGGTTCAATTCCCCAGCACCACATATACAGAAAATGGCCAGAAGTGGCGCTGTGGCTCAAGTGGCAGAGTGCTAGCCTTGAGCAAGAAGAAGCCAGGGACAGTGCTCAGGCCTGAGCCCAGGTCCCAGGACTGGCCAAAAAAAAAAAGCTCAGTGTCTGATGTAGCTAGTAGAGAACAATGCTTGGATGACTTGTGTGCAGTTGACAGTATACTGAAGTTTGTGGTCAGGTCTAAGAGGGGTTTCCAGGAAACAGATAAGGCACTTCCTTCAGAGCACAGATCCTGAAGACTTGAAAAATACTTTTTTTTTGGCTAGTTCCCAGGCTTGAACTCAAGGCCTAAAAGTGGTCCATTAGCCTTTTTGCTAAGGGTGGCACTGAACAAAATCACTGAAAGTAACCTAGCCCCACCTCTCTGTGACAGTGTCACTTAAGACTATCGGCCCTCTGTCCTGCATGTGTGTGCGCATGCACGCGCATGTGCCTGTGTGTGCCTGTCCTGGGGCTTAAATTCAGGGCCTGGACATTATCTCCTAGCTTCTTTTTGCTCAAGGCTAGTTCACTATTTCCAGGTTTTTGAAGGTAGTTTTTTTTGGACTGCCCAGGCAGTCTTCAAACCAAGATCCTCAGGTCTCAGGCACCAGAGATTATAGGATTATAAGCGTGAGTCACTGGGGCCCAGCCCTCTGTCCTACTTTCAGCATTGTACAATTAAACTTTCATTTTACTCACTCCCCCCCCCTCGCCCCTGCTGGTCCCGGGGCTTCAACTCAGGGCCTGAGCACTGTCCCTGGCTTCTTTTTGCTCAAGGCTAGCACTCTGCCACTTGAGCCACAGCACCACTTCTGGCTTTTTCTGTTTATGTGGGACCGAGGAATCAAACCCAGAGTTTCATGCATGCTAGGCAAGCACTCTAAGCCACTTTTCCAGCCTAGCCACTATAAACAAGCACAGGCCCTCCACAATTGTGTTTGTTAAGCATCTCACTCCCAACCTTCACCTATTATCTTTGTAGCTCACTCCCTCTATTATCCATTCAGAGCCCTACTCCCACATTTCCCTCCTGCCCAGCTTAAGTGTCATCACCAAACATTCATTTGCCTAAATATACAAACTTGACACAACTTTCTCCTTGCTCTGTAGCTAATGTGTAGATGAATATAGCTGGAGAAAACACAAACTGGTTTCACTTTAAATTTATAACCACAAATGTCAAGTGGGCCTTCATCTCTGACCATCACATGACTTTCCCCTACTGTCCTAAAGGGGCCCCCAAACAATCCTTATGTATGTGAAGACCTTTTCACACCAGTGAGAAAACTTGAGAAGTTGCAAGAGAAACTTGAAGGCCCCATAACGCCTCAAGTATTTACCTGACCCTTACAGAAAATTTTTCAGTCTTTCTTAATAATACATACCTCTCCATTTTCACCATCACCTCCTTTCTTTCTTCCTACTTCACTGAGAAATTTGAAGTAATCAGAGTATCACGTCTCACTAGCTCCTAATAACACATACCCGCCTATCAAGCATCTCTGCCCGTAACACTTGACTTCTCTTCTGTTACATAAAGTATTCCAGTCAGTTCCTCTCCTGGCATTATAGAGCCTAACACTGGATTATAAAAGGGCTTTTATACAACTGTGCTCTCAAGAACCACAAATCAACATCTTTTGCTCACTTCTGGATCTCTCCCATTGATTTTCAAACATGTTTTGTTCCTCCTACCTGAATTTGAAAGTTTAAATATTCTCCAGACTTCAATTCTTTCTTCCAGTTACAGCCCTGTTCTATTCCTGAGTTATCTATTCTCTTATGTATTTTCTCCCATTTCTCTCAAATTCTTGCATGCCACCAAATCATTTTTCTGAAGGTAACTAGTGCCTCTCTCTTTGCTAAATTCAGTAGTCAGCTGTCAGTCTTCATTTCACTTACCCAGTCTTCATCAGCACGTGACACAAGGGATTCCTTCTTCCTCTTTCACTTGGCCCCAAGGATACCACACTCTCGTGGTTTTCTTGCTACCTCAGTTGGCCTTTCCCTATCCGTCTACTTGGCTGATTACTTCTAATCGCTTGTCTCTCCATTCCAGACCTTATTCCTGAACTCATGTCTTTATCCAACTGGCTATTTCACTACTCTGTATTACCTTAAAGATACCTCAAACATATGTCTAGAACTATTTTCCCCTACCTAACTAAACCTGTCCTACTCAAGTCAAGGGAGCTGGGCAAAATCAATCTGAACAGCACACTAAATAGCTCAACCTGGTCTGAATCAAAGACTGTATTTATACATAATTAAAGATGAATCTCTGCCTACAGTAAGGAAGTGATTTTTCCTAATAATCCCTGCTGGTGCAGGTGGCTTATACCTATAATACTACTCAGGAACCTGAGATTCAAGGATCATGATTCCAAGTCAGCCTGGGCAGAAAAGTCCCCAAGAGACTCATCTCCAATTAACCACTCAAAAACTGGAAGTGGAGCTATGGCTCAAAGTGGTAAAGGCTAGCCTTGAGCAAAAGAAATCAGGGACAGTGCCCAGGTCCTGAATTCAAGCCCTATGACCAAAAAATAAAAAAAAATAAATCCATTTAAGGGCCTTGGCATTTGACTGAATGAAAGCTGAGAGGGCAAGGACTACAAGAAGCCTGGTATTTAATCCTAGTGTATCACATGATAACCTAGTGGTCCCTGAGTCTTACCTTCTTTAGTGATGGCATCTGCAGTCTCTTTGGCTTTGTCTTTCAGGTCCTGCACCACACTGTCTACCTGGGACTGGTGCTTCAGGAAGAAAGGACGGATGATGCGCCTGTAGAGCAGTTCTGCCCCGTTAGAAGGGCTCGGGGCCATGCACCACAACAGGAAGCCACACTGCACAGAACAGAGCCAGAACTCGTTAGGGGAGAGCAAGGAACATCCTGAGAATCCACCCTACCCATTACTGTTGTGACGGGTGTTGAGTCTAGTAATTCTCTAGTACATTTCCAGTGTTTTCTGCAGACTCATTAGTATATAGACTTCCTTAGATGAAAAACAGGACTACTAATGAGCTGGTCAGAAAAAAAACCAACAACTTAAAAAGGCAAGAAGCATGCCAGGTCCAAGAGCTTTTATTATTTTATTTACAGCTTTTTTTTTTTTTTTTTTTTTTGGCCAGTCCTGGGCCTTGGACTCAGGGCCTGAGCACTGTCCCTGGCTTCCTTTTGCTCAAGGCTAGCACTCTGCCACTTGAGCCACAGCGCCACTTCTGGCCATTTTCCATATATGTGGTACTGGGGAATTGAACCCAGGGCTTCATGTATACAAGGCAGGCTCTCTTGCCACTAGGCCATATTCCCAGCCCTTTACAGCTTTTTGTAACTTTTTTTTAATTTATTTTTTTGCCAGTCTTGGGGCTCGAACTCAGGCCCTGAGCACTGTCCCTGGCTTCTTTTTGCTCAAGGCTAGCACTCTTGCCACTTGAGCCACAGCACACTACTTCTGGCTGTTTTCTATATATGTGGGGCTAGGGAATCGAACCCAGAGTGAGTTTCATGTATAGGAGGCAAGCACTCTACCACGAAGCCACATTCCCAGCCCCTGCTGTTTTAATGATGTTACTCTGTAACTTTTCTTTCCAGATGATTGAGAAGCTATGAAGATTTGAACTCAGGGCCTCACGCTTGCTAGGCAGGTGTTCTAACAGCCCCTTTTGTGTTATTTTTGAGATAGGGTCCCCCTATATGCACTGACTCTGATCCTCCAATTTGTGTTTCTCTTAGTCTCTGGAGTAACACACATACACACACCCCAATGTACCTAGTTAAGACGGAGTTTCACAAATTTTATGCCTGGGCCAGCCTGGACTGTGATTGTGACCCCCTGGTATCTACCTGCCAAGTAGTTAGGATTGCAGGCTTAATCTACTACACTCAACTACCTTAAAAAAAAAAAAAAAGGTATGCTAATGTTTGCATAATCTTTTTTAGCTGACTACAGAACCTGGAAAAGCTGCTGCTTCTAGTGATGCATAACATGTTAACTGCTATTACTGGCTTAGTAAGTAGTGTGTATTGTGTGTGTGTGTGTATACTGTATACACTCCATACATATACACTATATACACACATATACATATACACGCTAAGCAAGAATATATTTACACGCATATATAAGTATACTTAAAATTATCAAACAACATCTCCCAAAATAGCTCATACAGTAATAATAAACATTACTAACAAAAATATAAAAACTAGAATAAGGAGCTGGGAATGGAGCTTAGTGGGTACAGTGCTTGCCTAGCATGGGTCAAGCCCTGGGTTCAATTCCTCAGCACCACATAAACAGAAAAAGCCGGAGGTGGCGCTGTGGCTCAAGTGGTAGAATAGTAGCCATGAGCAAAAAGAAGCCAGAGACAGTGCTCAGGCCTTTGAGTCCAGGACTGGTGAAAGAAAGGATGAAGGGGAGGGAGGGGAAGGACAGGGAAGAGAAGGAAGGGAGGGAGGGAGGAAGGGAGGAAGGAAGGAAGGGAGGGAGGGAGGGAGGGGAGGGAGGGAGGTAAGAAAAACAAACCATCAAGACAAATTCTTGAATTTATACATTTTTTTGAAAATTTTAAAATAACTTCATGAATACTGTAATAAAATTATATGTATCTTTGTGTAATTGTGTAATTTGGTAACTTTAATATATATTTAGATTATAGTTATATACACTTCCCAAATAGTTTTAAAATATGTAAAATTAAGTCAGTGTTTTACATATAGGTATAATTGTATATTTTAACACTTCTATCTGAAACTGGAAATTAGCAAGAATACAGAACAAAGAATATAAAATTTAAAATCTTGATCTAAAGACAGAATTTTTTCCACCCAACAGAGTTTTTTTGTTTTTATTCTTTAAGAAGTGAGTATTGTTATATTGCCCAAGCTGACCTCAAACTCCTGAGTTCAAATGGCCTTTTCCATTTCAACCTCAGCTTCCTCAGCAGCTAGGATAACAAGCATGGTCAACTGTACCTAGCAAAAAACAGTGTTTATAAGACTTAGCATAGTACAGAGGGGATAAGAAAATAGACTCACAAAAACTGGTCCCAATCCTGGTTCTACCACTTACTAGCGGTATAAGTTCTTAATAACCTAATTCAACCTACTCTAAAGTAGCCTTTGAATTTGTTTTAATCTACTTTGTTACAACTCTGTTTAAAAAAACCTATTTGGAATACTCATTAACATACTAGGGGCTTTGTTTAAAAAAATGCGCCTTTGACCAATATTTGTTAGTGTTTTTTTGTTGTTGCTGTTGTGCCAGACCCGGGGCTTAAACTCAGGGTCTGGATACTGTCCCTTAGCTTTTTTTCTCAAGTCTAGTACTCTACCAATTAAACCACAACTCTGTTGGGGATTCAGCTTGGCCTTCAGGGGGGGAAGGGCGACGAGGGCTCCCTTAGAGCCCTGGGGCAGTGTGGAAGGTAGTCCCGCCCGCCTTCAGTCTCGGCCACGTGTGTAATGGCGGGGACCCCAGAACCCCGGTCCTTGGGGGGCTGTGGTCTCGGCCCATAGAGGAAGTTCAAACGTTAATATCCAGTAGCCCCTCTCCTGCGCCCGCCTTTGGGGTATAAATTGTTGGCCCCTCCCTTTATGAAACCAGAACGCCCACGAGGCTTCCTCCGGGACACCCACACGTCTGTGTCTTCCTTGAGATGGGAAGGGGGCAGGGGTCCCGCGACCACACGCGAGCTGAGGCTACCTGGGGTCTCCGCTCCCGCGATTATAATCCCTAGTGGGGGACGTCCCCCTACAGGGGACGCGAGAGAGCCGGCGAGGACCACAGGAAGAGGCGGACACGCCCAGG
This sequence comes from Perognathus longimembris pacificus, assembly GCF_023159225.1. NCBI lineage: Eukaryota > Metazoa > Chordata > Mammalia > Rodentia > Heteromyidae > Perognathus > Perognathus longimembris. The sequence goes on from NC_063182.1 coordinate 37,103,133, forward strand.
ACCCCCCCACATGGATGGGGGGGGGGGGGTAGAGGGAAGCCCGGCACAACGCTACCTCTGGTTTCCTGGTGGTTAATTAGAGCTAAAGAGTCTCTCAGACTTTCCTTCCTGGCCTGGCTTCCAACTGTGATTCTCAGGTCTCAGCCTCTTCAGTAGCTAGGATTACAGGCATGGGCCACAGGTACCCAGCAACATTTATTAGTTTTAAGTAGAGTAAGAGCAAAGCCCAGGACCAACAGTATTTAAACACTCTGTAACACTCCTTTTACTACTTGAAACTCAAAGTAATGGAATACTTACACACATAATTACAATAGGGAACAGTAATTTATAATTAGTCAATATGTAAATACAAAAATTATGTATCAAAACACGATACTCAAAAGAATCAGTGATAATAGCTATAAATAAAATTCATTTTTTCCAAGTTTTAGAATTTCTAGGTTACAGGAACCATATACACATCCTTCTTTCCTTATCAAAGCACTCAACCCAGTGCAATTCAATGCTATTCTCTCCAAGTTATAATTTTACTTTTCCTACCCTTCACATCTCATGAACTGGAAAAGCTTGTTAACTAAGCACAGATCTTGGAAAACAGGATGTTTCCAAGTGTGGAAAGCACAGGGGAAGAGAAAGGCTGGCCACAAGAGAGGGAAGGATGAAGATTCAGACTAGCCTAGCCATCTAGTATATTCATACTACCCATCCACAAAACACTACATACATGAACGGACACACAAAATCTCCAATCCCAGGCTAAGGTTTACTTCAGAGTAGAGAGCCTGCCTAACAATATGTGAGTCTTTGGGCTTCACTCCCAACACTGCAAGGGGAAGGTGGGAAACAAACCACCCATGTGCCCTTCCATACAAGAGCAGACGAGGAACTTCTGTTGTTAAAGGTCCAATCACTCCAATGAAGTCCTAGAGATATGCTCCGTGAGGGGTTGGATGGTACAGGTAGAGTATAAGTTCCCTCCATTTTATGTTTTCCCAGAAACTTCTCTAGCCTCCCTAGAGTTGGCCACCAGCAGATCTCAGTGAATTATCAGAAGGCTGCCAAAGAGAACCTTGGTTTCCTGAGCTGCCTATCTGTAGTAAGTAAAAATAGAGGACTGCATATATATATTTGGCCAGTCCTGGGCCTTGGACTCAGGGCCTGAGCACTGTCCCTGGCTTCTTTTTGCTCAAGGCTAGCACTCTGCCACTGGAGCCACAGCACCACTTCTGGCCGTTTTCTATATATGTGGTGGTGGGGAATCAAACCCAGAGCTTCATGTATATGAGGCAAGCACTCTTGCCACTAGGCCATATTCCCAGCCCCGAGGACTGCATTTTTATAGGTTTCATTTCCTCCTACTAATGCCAGGTTAATTACAGCAGATGCTGTAGATCATCTTTCTGGTTAAAATTTCCCAATGTAAGGAAATGCAAATAAAAACAACCCTGAGATACCACCTCACCCCAGTTAGAATGGCCTATACTCTGAACTCAGGCAACAACAAATGCTGGAGGGGGTGCGGGCAAAGAGGAACCCTTCTCCATTGTTGGTGGGAGTGCAAATTAGTACAACCATTTTGGAGAACAGTATGGAGGTTTCTCAAAAAGCTCAATATAGACCTACCCTATGACCCGGCCATAACACTCCTAGGCATCTATCCTAAACAGCAAACCCCAAGATATCAAAAAGACATTTGTACTTCCATGTTTATCGCGGCACAATTCACAATAGCCAAAATATGGAAACAACCCAGATGCCCCTCCACAGACGAATGGATCCAAAAAATATGGTACTTATACACAATGGAATACTACATAGCCATTAGGAATGGTGAAATATTGTTATTCGCAGGGAAATGGTCAGAACTCAAACAAATAATGTTGAGCGAGACAAGCCTGGAACACAGAAAACAAAGGGGCATGATCTCCCTGATATATGACTGTTAACAAAGGGAGACGGAGAGACAGTAGAGACCAAGTCTGTGAAACCAAAAACTGCTTGTCAAATAGTATTCCCCACAGGATTGGGGCAGCGACCCAACAGTATGTAACTAAAACCAAACAATTACTCAACATATAAAGCTCAAAAATTGACCTCTCAGGGGAATACAACATCTCAAAAGCTATGTATGTACGTTCATATAAGACTACTGTCGACGTATGGTCTAATATCGACATTACATTTAAAGCCCTAGGCGAACTTTCTTGGGCGTGGCCACGTGGCTATTGTATATGTTCTTGATACATTGTATATTGTATATATGTCTACCTGACCTAGAGAAGAGATAGAAAAACAGGGCGTAAGATATCACAAGAAATGTACACACTGCCCTACTGTACCTTTTTGCACAACACCTTGTCAAAAAATTTGTGTTCAATTAATAAGTAAATTTAAAAAAATAAAAATAAAATTTCCCAATGTAAGCTTTTAAGTTTGTTTTTGCCAGTCCTAGGGCTTGAAATCTGGACCTAGGCTCTGAGCTCTTTTTGCTCAAGGCTAGCACTCTACCACTTGAACACTACTTGTGGCTTTTTCTATAATGAACTGGAATTAAGAGTCTCATAGACTTTCTTGCCCAGGCTGGCTTTGAACTGTGATCCTTAGGATTACAGGTGCGAGCCCCCAGCTCCTGGCAGCTTTTAGGCTGTTTTCTTGTTTTTGATTTTTTGTTGGTTGTGGGGCTTGTACTTGCCTGGGCACTGTCCCTGAGCTCTTTTGCTCAAGGCTACTAGTGCTCTACCATTTGGAGTCACAGCACCACTTCCATTTTTGAGTAGTTAATTGGAGCTAGAGTCTCAGGGAGACTTTTCTTCCTGGGCTGGCTAAAAACTGTGATCCTTTTCCTGAGTAGCTAGGATTACAGGCATGAGGCACCTGCATCCAGTAGTTTTTAGGTTTTTGTTTTTTTTTTGCCAGTCCTGGGCCTTGGACTCAGGGCCTGAGCACTGTCCCTGGCTTCTTTTTGCTCAAGGCTAGCACTCTGCCACTTAAGCCACAGAGCCACTTCTGGCCGTTTTCTGTATATGTGATGCTGGGGAATCGAACTCAGGGCCTCATGTATATGAGGCAAGCACTCTTGCCACTAGTAGGCCATATCCCCAGCCCCGAGTTTTTAGGTTTTTAATGCACAAGTTTCACATGTTTTCATGGGGTCACTTATAGAGGAAATGATAATACATATCCCAAATTCCATATGTTGCATTAAGCAAAATATATGCAGGGAAAGTCCTGAGTCTCCTTATGTAGTTCAGGTCTAGAACGCTTGATCCTCCTGCCTCTGTGTCCTGAGTGCTGAGATTACCTTGTGGACAGCTTGTGGAACACACACCATGCCAAAGGGGGATAAGAGGAGGATGTACTGTGTACTACCATACACAAAGCAGTCATTTCTTACCGACCATATTAATTATATTGGAGAGCAGGAGGTGTTTTCAGCAACCTAATATATTTCCTACTTACATAGATATAGTTTGCTTTGTTTTATTAATATGCAATACATTGACTGGATGTTTCAGATGATCTATATATAACACATCTAAACTTTTTTCCGTTAAAATAATGGACCCAAGTGCAATTGTGGCTATCAGGAGGATCTGAGCTCAGGAGTTCAAGGCCAATCTAGAAAACATAGTAAGATACCAAAAAAAAAAAAAAAAAAATATATATATATATATATATATATAAAAAACCCAGCAAGTTTCTGGCTGGTATTCACAAATATCTGCTTTTCAGGAATGGATTACTCAGAGAGAGACACATGCCCACATCAGAACTAGAGCCATCAAGCCATTAGATTAAAAAATCAGGAGAGGAGGGTCTGTTCATACTTTAGGTAAATCAGCCTCTTCTCTTTAAGAGTCCATTTTTTTTCTCCAGTATGGTATTAAGAAAGTCATAAGTTAACTTACTTGAGGGAAGCATATTAGAAAGCACACCTAAACTTCTATCATTGAAAACCTCTGAAACAATCCAGCCAAGCTGATATCTTTTCTGAATAAATTAAAGCAAGATTTCCAGACAGGACCAGTCAAGTGACAACATTTTTGTATCTCTTCAGTGTGATTACTTTGTACCCTAGAATCCAAACTGCTAATTTAGTACTTTCTGGTACTCTTGTCTTGAGACAGTGAAATAATTACTGCTCTACCTAAATCTCTAGCATTTTCCAATTCTCACATGAAATTATTTTCTTATATTAAAACCAAAGTTAATTACTGTTCAATTCTCATGGCAATATTCAGCTGTGAGCTTTCATAACTCCTTCCTCTTAATCTATGTAATTACTCTACAGCCCAGGAATAGCAAGTTTATTAAAGTCACCCACACAAATGTAGCCATCTTTATCATTAAGCTGCTTCCAAATTCCAGTTGACAGTTCTCCTAAGGGCACTCATAAGGGCATTCTTACTGCAGTTCAGACACAGAGCAAGTGCTATTTTAACTGGACTCTTGTAACTATTAGTACTGATGCAAAGAATTCATAAATTAAAACAGGCTGGATAATTCTGTCTGTGGTTCCAGTACTAACATCATGTAATTTTCCTTCAAAAGAGGGAGGAACATGATTAACACATAGCAAACTATCCTATGCAGAACTGAGAGTTAATGTCAGGAAAAAAGTATACTTTAACATTTACTTCCTATCAGAAAGCAGTCTTAAGAAAGCATTGTAATATAGTCACAAATATAGTGATAGGCTAAATTTAAAACCAAATGCTTAAGCTGGGTACAGTGACACATGTCTGTGCCCAAACACAAGGCCCAAACACAAAGATCACTGTAGCCCAAGAGTTTGAAGCCAGCTTGGGTAACACAGTGAGATGCTATCTCAAGGAAAAAAATAAACAAAAACAACTGCCCAACCTGTATACATAAGAGCTAACGTGAACACAGTAAGGGGAATGTTTTTTTTTAAATCTGTTTTTGAACTTCTACAATGACTTAAAAGAGAAATTCATGTTCTTTGTCAATGGGAGGAACAGTATAGGTGACAATCTGGATCAGGTTTGAAACCTGCCAGAATTTACGCAATCTTATTCTAGAAATAAATGTAGAAAATGATTTAAAATGAAGGCGACGCATTGCAATAAGGAATATAGATATTCATTTCTCAATAGGGATATAGGTAAAGCCAGGCACCAGTGGCTCATACCTGTAATCCTAGCTACTGGGAGGCTGAGATCTGAGGTTTGTTGTTTAAAGCTAGCCTGGGCAGAACAGGCCATGAGACTCTTATCTCCATTAAACTACTTTAAAAAAGCAGGAAGTGGTGGTGTGACTCAGTGGCAGAGCACTACCCTTGAGCACAAAGAGGTTAAGGGACAGTGCTTAGGCCCTAAGTGTATGCTCCAGGACCAGCAAAAAAATAAATTAAAAAAAAATTGTGAATCAACTTCTAAATACATATGGGCCTGTTCATTCCACTTAACTATGTTGATATACTGTTAGTTGATGGATCCTTCAGTTGATCATTTGTAGATATAACAAAAATTGGTATAATGAATATCCTTTTGCATTGTGAATTATTTCCTTAAAATAGAATTGTTAGGTTATAATCTTTCAGTTAGTAAGGAACTATTGCCTATTGTTTGCTGATTCACACCAGCAATTCCAGATACTTTAAGAGGCCAGTTTAAAAAGTTAGGGAGACTCTAAAAACCAAGCCCGTATGTACAACTACTTAAAAAAATTAAACAAATAAATACATATATTTAAAATAGATTTATCATAGCCCCAATTTATCCCAAACAATTAGGTAAATAAAATATGCATTTTAATTTTTTTAAACCAGGTTCAAGCCACAATACTGGCACAAAAAAAAGTTCACAAACACATAGACTATGTAGCACAAACTGAAATAATAAGGATATTTTAAATAGGTCCTGTAAATAAAAATGATTTGTTGCAAAGGAAATAAACTATAGGAACACTATATGTGAAGAGCCAGACTAAAACCATTTTGAAGTCAGGCCTCACTTTACTACGCAAACCTGAGATAAGCAGGCCCTGAGAGCAAACCCAGGCCACCAATTATCCTGGCTAGCAGAACGAGCTTATTAGGGCCCATCTAGTCAGGAAACTCCCTGCTTAACTCTAATCACTCTGGAATGTCTCTAGCCCTGAGAACACCTGATTGCTGTAACTTTGGTTTTATGCCTTTATAAGCCCTGTGCAATCGCAGCTCGGGGCTTCCTCCTAACCTCTGCTGTGTTGGTGGGTAAGACGAGGCTCGATCTGCAGCTTGCCTGAATAAAGCCTTGCTTTTACATTTTGGAACGTCTGGCTCTCGGTGGTCTTCTTGGTGGTCTTCTCGCGACTTGAGCATAACACATGTATACTGTGCTCAAACTACAAGAGCATTTTCGAAGTCTGTGGGAATTTTATTTTGTTTCATTTTTGCGGGTACGTGGATTTGAACTCAGGGCCTCTATACTACTCGGCTTGTTTGCTCACCTTGCTTGCTTGGCTGGTGCTCTGTCAATTTGCCCATACCTCAAGCCTAGCATTTTGTTGATTTATTGGAGATGGAGTCAGATAGACTTTTTTGCCCAGGCTAGCTTCAAATTGAGATCTTCCAGGTCGCAGTTTTCTCAGTAGTTATGATTACAGGCCTAAGCCACTGGTGTCTGACGCAAGGTCATAATGTTCTACACAATGAATTTTTTTTTCTTAATTATTACTTAATGTAAGCTTTATTCTAGTAGGTAGCTGATGAAGAACACCACGTGGTATTCAGGCAGGAAGAGAAAAGTTTATTCCTGAACTTCTGGTCTGTGGCCTAGAGGAGGCATGGCCGGAGAGAAGGGGCTACTCACTCCCCACCCATGCCTTCTCTAGGGCGGGGGCGGGGAGGTGTGGCCAGGTGAGGGGAGGTGGCTCCGTCTAGGTATGCCAGTTACCTAATGCAGGTACTGGGCAGAGAATTCAAGTGTCAGGGCCAACAAAAAAAAAAAAAGGGAAGGGAGGCAGCGAGGAAGGAAGGGAAAGAGGGAGAGAGGAAAGGAGAGGGCGAGAGGGAGGGAGAGGGCGGGAGAGAGGGAGGGAAAAAGGGAGGGAGGGAAAAAGGGAGGGAGGGAGGGAAAAAGGGAGGGAAGGAAGGAGAGCATAGGAATGTGACATTTTACGGCAGGGATGAGGAATGAAAAAGACAAATCTCTACTGTCAGTGGGCATCAAGGGTTAATGTATAAAACAGAAAAATAGTTGACTAAAGCATTGGTTGTTCATACAGAAGTTAAAAACAAAGCAAGCTGGCTGGGGATATGGCCTAGTGGCAAGAGTGCCTACCTCATATACATGAGGCCCTGGGTTCGATTCCCCAGCACCACATATACAAAAAATGGCCAGAAGTGGCGCTGTGGCTCAAGTGGCAGAGTGCTAGCCTTGAGCAAAAAAGAAGCCAGGGACAGTGCTCAGGCCACTGAGACCAAGCCCCAGGACTGGCCAAAAAAAAACAAAAAAAACAAAGCAAGATTAATTGCCATAAGTAAACTGAAGATGGAAAGATGCAGAATTGGTTTTTCTTTAAAAAAATCTTACAGAATTATTTGAATTTTCATGTCATGTATAGCCTTTATTAAAAATGAATACTTCATGATTCATGACTGTAAGTCAAACAAGAGATTATTCTACCTTGAATGTGTAAAATACCAGAATATATATCCTAAAAACATGAAAAAAATGAATACCAATAGAAAAAGTAAGAAGGGAAAGAAGACAACCCTTCAAGGCTAGACATGTACCTTCTCTAGATGTTCAGTATACAGTCTGCATTGTTCACATCATACCAACCAATGCGAAGTAAGACTTGTTTGGAAGATACTTGAATCATCTGAAGACAGCCTGTTCCACTTAGTAAAAAATAGCCACTATAAGTCATGAACTTTTTCATATTCACTCACCCCTAGTACAAATCAGAAGTCCCATTAGGAATGAGTTTAAACTTCTTTTCCCATTTCCACAAATGCTAACAATTAAGGCTAGTTAGTCCTGGGCCAACATAAGGTTTGGAAGAGCTGATCCCCAGCTACTCCAACTGCCAAAGTCACTGCAGTGACTTTCTGAAAGAGATAACTGTACATCTTCCTCCAAACTTTTTTTCTTCTAGAAATAATGATTCCTGCCTCTCACCATGAATAACTGATAACCTGCTGAAATTTACAGTGCTTCTACTCACATGTGGACATTTCATGAAGATGCAAACTTAGCAAACTAACACCAGTACTTGTCCTTGGTTGTAGTATGTTTATTACAACCTTTACTATTACTAAACACATCTTGAACACAGAATTGCTTTGGCTATTTCCTAGACAATACATAAAAGAAAGTGGACTTGGAATCCTATCTTATTTGTAATCAAAGATTGTGGAAGGAAACAGCAATTTAAAAGCCAATGTACCTTTAGCATGTAGTAGAAGGGGAACCAGGAGAGGAAGAGATCAGAGAAGAATTCGGCAATGCTGAACACACCATATACTACCCAGTAGGTCAGCCACTGGGTATCATCATCCTTGTTGGGACTCTCTATGGCCTTCATTCTGAAAGGCAATGCAAAAGAAAGTGTATCATTTAGTAAGATCTCCATGACACATTTCCAAACATTATTCTTTCACGGGATGTTACTACTACTGAGAAACATATGCACACATCACTAGCTCTAAGAAATACAACATAAAGACACAATGTGAAGACACCAGAACAAGCTACTGTCAATACTTGTTTCCAGCTTCTGGCTGGCACTAGCCATCACTGCCCATGGATCTGTAGCCTGCCGGCCTCCCCATTTTCTCATCTAGTTCCCGAGAACTAGAGCAGTTGCCACTTCCAGGCCAGGGTCTAAGTATATCAGGAAGAATTATCTAATGGTAAGTAGATTCTTAGAAGTGTGTGTGCACGCATGCAGTGCTACTGGGCTTTGAACTAAGGGCCTTGTCCTCTTTCTCAACTTTTTAACTCATAACTAGTACTCTACCAGTTGAGCCTTATCACAAGTCCCACATTTTGGGTAGTTAATTGTAAGTAAGAGTCTCAAAGACTTTATTTCCCATGCTGGCTTTGGACTGTGCTCCTCAGATTTCAGCCTCTGAGTAGCTAGGATTACAGGCATGAGCCACCAGCACAGGCATCTTAAGTACTTTTGACAGCTGAAATACATCACTGAGAAGACCGACATTCTCATCAGGGAACTCTCAGAAGGCAGGTCAGGCACTGCCCAAAGTCCATAACATACTACTTAATAAACAGGGAAACCTCAGAATCTCCATTTAGTTCAGACTGTCTTTGTGTGATCTTCAGGCAGTAGACCATCCTCGGTCATCATGACATGACAATCCCAACCTTAACTACTAACTTAAGACAAAACTCAATCTGCAAATGGATGAAATTCTTTTTTTTTTTTTTGCCACTCCTGGGGCTTGAACTCAGGTCCTGAGCACTGTCCCTGGCTTCTTTTGCTCAAGGCTAGCACTCTGCCCACAGCGCTACTACTGGCCTTTTCTGTATATGTGGTGCTGAGGAATCGAACCCAGGGCTACATGTATGTGAAGCAAGCACTCTACCACTAGTCCACATTCTCAGCCCTGAAATTAAATTTTAAATATTCTTTTACTTCTGAACCACAGAACTGTCAGTCCTAGGAATTTTTTTCTAAACCCTTTCTTATGCTAACCTAAAATATATCTGTATATCTATCATAGCTGAGTTGCACTATAACCATAAAGTAGAAGAAATCTGAATTTCCTTTAGCCCGTAACATAAACTACTGAAAATACATTGGCTACTCTTTTATTTTTTTTTTTTTTTGCCAGTCCTGGGACTTGAACTCGGGGCCTGAGCAATGTCCCCAAGCTGCTTTTCCTTAGGGTTAGCACTCTATCACTTGAGCCACAGCACCACTTTCAACTTTTTCTGTATATGTGGTATTGAGGAATTGAACCCAGGGCTTCATGCATGGTAGGCAAGCACTCTGCCACTAAGCCACATTCCCAGCCCCTGTTCATTTGTTAAAAAATTTGTATTGTCAAGGTGATGTACAGAGGGGTTACAGTTACATTCGTAAGGTAGTGAGCAGCTCCTCAAAGACACAGGCTGCTGAATCATGCTGAGTCACCCACTAAGAAAGCCCTTGTAAAGATAATTAGAAGCAGTGGTACATGCATATGTCTGTGCATATATGTATTTAAAAAAATAACCACGGGGAGCCCAGACAGTGGAACATTCCTATAATCCCAGCTGCTCTGGTGGACATTGGGAGGATCATGGTTTGAGTCCACTTGTGGCAAAAAGAGTCCATCTCAACCGAAACAACCAAAAAAAAAAAAAGACCATAGGTGGTACCATACAGAAGGTATAAATAGGATCATCATCCAATGAGTTGGCATAAAAACAAAACAAAATTTATTTTAAAAAATAACTAAAGGGCTGGGAAGAGTGCTTGCCTCATATGCATGAAGCCCTGGGTTCGATTCCTCAGCACCACATATATAGAAAAAGCCAGAAGTCGTGCTGTGGCTCTAGTGGCAGAGTGCTAGCCTTGAGCAAAAAGAAGCCAGGGACAGTGCTCAGGCCCTGAGTCCAAGGACCAGGACTGGCAACAAAACAAAACAAAACAAAAAAACTAAAAGCAAGGGCTGGGAATGTGGTTTAGCAGGAGAGTACTCGTGTAGCATGCATGAAGCCCTGGGTTCGATTCCTCAGCACCACATAAGCAAAAAAGCCAGAAGTGGTGCTGTGGCTCAAGAGGTAGCATGCTAGCCTTGAGCAAAAGGAAGCCAGCGACAGTGCTCAGGCCCTGAGTACAAACTCCAGGATTGGCAAAATAAAAAAATAAAAAAATAAAAATCTAAAAGCAGAAAGGGCTGAGGGCATGGCTTAAGTGGTAGAGAGCCTGCCTACCAATCACAAGACTCTGAGCTCAACTTCTCCACAGACAGAGGCTAACTGATATAAAAGGCCAAAGGAAAAGGGTAGACATGTTAACCAAAGAATGTGTAAGATTTTGTTTTCCTCTGTATTTTATTTGGTTTAGTATGGCTATTCTACAGTTAAGTGGATGTTTTAAATTATTAGTATAATAAAAATGTGTTTATTATACATTTATCCTGGGCAGATAAATTATATATTTATCACTTAAGGTTTTAGTATGTGAACCAAAACATTCCATGACTAAACTATCAACAATATAAATTCAAAAGTTTCCATGTTAATACATTGCAACAACATATAGTAATACTACAAAAGTTAAAACAAAATAACTCAGCCCAGCACTCCTGGATCACAACCTGTAATCCTAGCTATTCAGGAGGCGGAAATCAGGAGTATCACGGTTCCAGGGGAGACCAGGCAAAGAGATCCTATCGCAACAGAAAAAGCTGGGCACAATGGCATAGGCTTGATATCCTAGATATGATAGTAATGTAAACGGGGGGGGGGGGGGTCACAATGTAACCTGGCCCCATCAAAAATACCAAATATCTCAAAAATAACCAGAGCAAGCCAGGCACTGGTGTTTCAGACCTATAATCCTAGCTACTCGGGAGGCTGAGATCTGAGGATCCCAGTTCAAAGCTAGCCCAGGCAGGAAAGTCCATGATACTTACCTCCAATTAAGCACCAAAAAGCCAGAAATGGAGGTGACTCAAATGGCGAAGTGCTAGCCTTGAGCAAAAAACTCAAGCCCCAGGACTGGCAATAAGTAAATAAAAATCAGAGCAAAAGACAGGAGACACATTTAAGTGATAGAGCTTGTCTAGCAGCATAAAGCCCCTGCTTTTCTAGTAGCATTAAAAAAAAAAAAAAAAGTCTACCAGACTTTCTATAACTACTACTTCCTATGAGACTAATTGTCTCTTTAGGGCTTGTTAAAAACAGTCAAGTGAACATCAGACATGTTCATTTGGTTTCTCTCTTGAGGAAACACCTAATGATTTTCTTACAGACTTCTTAACAATAGACATAAAAAAAAGGCCTTCAGAACATACACATGCATTAGAGAAGTATCCAACCTATCACACAGCAGGTGGCTTATACCTGTCATCCTACCCAGGAGGCTGAGATCTGAGTATCTCAGTTCAAAGCCAGACTGGGCAGAAAAATCTGAGACACATATCCCCAACTAGTTACCAAAAAGGCAGGAAGTAGAGCTATGGCTCAAATGGTAAAGTGCTAGCCTCGAGCAAAAAAGTTCGGGGTCAGCACCCAGGCCCCGAGTTCAAGCCCTAGCACACACACAAAAAAAAAATTGACTCACTTGAACTATGTACAGCTTGAGCCACACTCCCAGCCCTTTTCTTGTCTGGCATCAGAATTGAATCTAGGACCTTTCACTTGTCAGGCAGGCACTCTGCATGAGCAACATCCCGGCCCTAAGCTATACATTTTCTAAGGAAGTTGGGTGACAACAATGAGTCAACATAGGTTCATCAACACACATAGCTTACTGGTAGGGAGGTGTCCAGTAGAGGTGCCTATGCACGGGGGCAAGAGGTATAAGGGAAAAATACCGGTACTTTTTGCTCAATTTTACTATAAATCTAAAATTACTCTCAACAAGGGTATGCTTTAATGAAATTGATTATTTTTAATTTTTACTTTTTGGTGAGGCCTTGTTCTTTTTTTAAATGTCTTTATTGTAAAGGTGATGAACAGGGAGGTTACAGTTACATAAGTAAGGTAATGAATGTAAAAATCTATTTTTTTTAAAGTTATTTTAAAAGTAATGGGTATGAGGCCCTGGGTTTGACTCCCAGAATCATGCAAAAAAGGTTAAGCAGTTTGCAAATATGAAACATAATACGTCAAATATACTACCCATTTTTATCTAATATTTATTACTGTAAATTCATTTAAAAAATTACGACAAGCCATACCTATAATCCTAGCTACTCAGGAGGCTGAGATTTGAGGATTATGGTTCAAAACCAGCTCACGCAGGAAAAGCCATGAGTCTTTTATCTCCAATTAACCACCAGAAAACCGGAAGTGGTGCTGTGGCTCAAGTGATAGACTGCTAGCCTTGAGCAAAACAGCTCAGATAGCTCCCAGGTCCTGAGTTCAAGCCCTATGACTGACTCCCCCTTCCCCCAACAAAAAATTATGACAAGCCGTGTGGTTGAGCCTATCTATCGTCCCTGATGTACAGGAAATGTAAATAGGGGGGTTTCAGTCTGGTCCAGACTAGGCAGAAACAGTGAGGCTCTATTAAAAAAACAATAGACATGGCTCAAGTGGTCAAGCACCTGCCTAGCATACGCACTGAGTTTAATACAACACCCGCCCTCCAAAAAAGAAAAACACAACACAAACCTTCACAACAAGACTAGAGGCATTGCTCAGTGGTAAAGTGCTTACCTAGGAAGCACAAGGCCCTGAATCAATTCCACTACTGAAAAAAAACAAAAGTCAAAATAATACATCTGATAGTAATTTAAACCCTGGAGTCAAGGACCAAAATGAGCTCAGGGACCTAAAAATCTTGTAAAAGGCAGTTTCAGAGCCAAGCCACAACATATTTGAGGGAGTGAAAGAGTAAAAGAAAATATGACTGGGAGGTTTTTCCTGAAATTGCTTAAAAGGTCTGTGAGTTCAAGTTAAAGAACCATAGGTATGATTCAGTTTCTTTTTATTGTTAATAAAGGTAAGCACCCTTAAGGAAGAACTTACAGAAAATTCTATCCTGTTTGACATGTTATCGTCCCCTTTTACATATGAGAAAACTGAGTTTATGAAAGTTGGGCTGTTTGCCCAAGGAGTAATATACCTACTAATGATCAGTTCCACCTAAGTATGCTTCTGAATACTCATACCCAATATGCTGAGATATCTACCACCTGCACATGGCTCATAGAAAGTCATCATAAGGCTAAGAATGTGGCTTAGCAGTAGAGTGCTTGCCTGGCACGCAGGAAGCCCAGGGTTTGATGCCTCAGTACCACAGAAACAGAAAAAGCCGTAAGCGGCACTGTGGCTCAAGTGGTAGAAAAGAAGCCAGGCCCTCGACACTCAGGCCCTGCATTAAAGCCCAAGGAGTGGCAAAAAACAAAAACAAAAAAAACCCAAAACATTATAATTTACATAGAATTCACAAACAGTATGTCTTCAAAGCATTGATTTTACCAATTCTCCCTCATCCATGAGTATTGTAAAAAGTCAATTATATTACTGGAGAAAGTATCCAAACAAGTGGCTCATTAAAATAAAAAAATAAATCAATAAATAAAAGCTAGGTGCCAGTGGCTTATGCCTATAATCCTAGCCACTCAGGAAGCTAAGACCTGAGGGTCACAGTTTGAAGTCAGACTGGGCAGAAAAGTCTGTGACACTCTTCTCTCCAATTAGCCACCAAGAAGCCAGAAGTAAAGCTGTGGCTCAAGTGATAAGAGTGCTAGTCCTGAGCAAAACAGCTCAGGGATAGCTCCCAGGTCCTGAGTTCAAGCCCCAGGACCAGCACACATACAACAAAGGTAAGGGTGTGTTAGTAGGAAATGACAGAAATAAATTTGCCTCTGATCCATCCGCTCTATGTTTAATTTTTGATATGCTAAGTAATGTTTAATAGCAAATATTCTAGTGTTCAATGTGGATTGTCTGAAGCTTGAATATGAATATAGGACCATAAGGTTTATTATCCTTTTTGTTACAGCAGAAATAATATGGTCATCCACCACAGCTAAATGCATAGGAGTTTCTGACAACTCAAAAATGATTTTTCTGTATCAGTGCTTCATATAAGGAAAAGAAATCATATATTTTACAACAAAACCACTACTTTGTTTCTATGCCAATGGGGAAAGGTTTTTTTCTGCATAGCAAAAAAAAAAAAATTATGTGCTCTTCAGTGAGAGCAAGAGATGACTAACAGGCAAGAAACGAACTGAAACTGTTTGTACTATGCATCTCCATACCAAAACAACAAAAAAAGATATAACTAGAAGATCGTTATGCTTCTTAAGCATATGGAAACTATGTTCTAAAATGTCTATACAAAAAAAGTGAAAGAGGATACTATGCTCCTTTACTGTAAGATAGTATCTCTTACAGGATCAAGTAACTATGTTGGTAGCACTGGGGTTTGAACTCAGGGTTTCATACCTGGTAAGCAAGCACTCTAACATAAATGAACAATGAATAATGCACATACTATACTATGCAATAAGTTAAATTCAAAGGCAAATCCTATTAGGACAACCATTTGTCAATAAAACTATTGGTTCTATGAATGTATGTCAAGTATGGTACCATAAAATTTAACTTAATCTGGTCATGTTGGTTCACACCTATAATCCCAGCACTCAGGAGGCAGGAGGAAGGAAAATTCCAAGTTTGAGGCCAGCCTGAGCTACACAGCAATCCCTGTCTAAAACACACACACACACACACACACACACACACACACACACACACACACACACACACACCCCAAACAAAGAAATACCAAGGATTCAGGAGCCAGTGGCTCATGCCTGTAATACTAGCTACACAGGAGGCTGAGGTCTAAGGATTGTAGTTTAAAGCCAGCCCCGGAAGGAAAGTCCAGGAAATATTTTTCTCCAATTCATCAACAGAAAACTGGAAGTGGCCCTATGGCTCACAGTGGTAGAGTGCTAGCCTTAAGTGAAAAAAAGCTTAGGGACAGTGCCCAGTTCAAGTCCATGACCAACAAACAAATATTAAAAAAAACAACACCAAGGTCTGGGAATGTAGCACAGTGGTAAAGCACCTGCCTTTTATGTACATGGTACTAGGTTCGATCCCCAGTACCACCCCCAAAAATGTTTCGTGGGTTTTTTTGCCAGTCCTGGGGCTTAAACTCAGGGCCTGAGCACTGTCCTTGGCTTCTTTTTGCTCAAGGCTAGCACTCTATCTCTTGAGCCACAGCGCCACACTTCCAGCTTTTTCTGTTTATGTGGTGCTAAGAAATCAAACCCAGGACTTCATGCATGCCAGGCAAGTACTCTACCTCTAGGCCACATTCCCAGCCCCAAATATGTTTAACTTAAATGCAAGAACCTCACAACCTAGATGAGAAACAACCTAAAGTGTACTTTCTTAAGAGGGCCCATCAAGATATCAAGAAGTAGAGAGCAAGTCTAGAGTTACCTGACACACAAGTGATCCCTTACCCAGATCACCTGGCCCAACTATCAGAACCGGCAGGATATATGTGTGTGCATGCTATGTGTGAGGGGCTATAAGCGCTCTGCCCATGAATCAGAAAAAGGAGCAAGTGACAATTCAATCAGGATAGGTTTCTTCAGCTCTTAGTTGTATTTTGCTATCTCAGTGATTTTGAAATTATTTTTAAACTTTATGATAATTCTCTATTCACCATAAGTAATCAATTAGCAATAGTCACTAAATTAGTTAAGATATAGTTATGTTTATGCTTGTTTTAAAAACTACTTAAAGTACTAGATTCTCACTCAAAATCAATCCTGAAAAAGAGAACTTCTCCTGAAGAGGGCAGCTTTGAAAGAAAGGACAAACAGATCAAGTTTCATAAAAGTGGAAAGTTCAAAGAAGCTTATAGGTAACATTCTAGAACACAGTGTTAGGTATGGGGTCCCCTTCACAACTACTTCAATGCCCAGAAACTCAGATCATCAATAAATAATTTAAAATCATTTTATCTGTTCCTTAAAGCTTTCTTTTCTTTATGGCACAGGCAGGGAGGGAAAATCCCAAAACAATGGCTTTAATTAAGCTACAAAAATGGTCACAAATTTGTATAAGAATATTTTTAGTACATTTTCTTTTTCCTACAATACCCTCATCTTAAAATAGCTTGGCAATATTTGTAGTAAAGAGGAAAAATTAAACAACTGTAAAGAGTAAAATGTTTAAGATTTTTTTTTTTTTTTTTTTTGCCAGTCCTGGGGCTTGGACTCAGGGCCTGAGCACCGTCCCTGGCTTCTTCTTGCTCAAGGCTAGCACTCTGCCACTTGAGCCACAGCGCCACTTCTGGCAATTTTCTGTATATGTGGTGCTGGGGAATCGAACCTAGGGCCTCATGTATACGAGGCAAGCACTCTTGCCACTAGGCCATATCCCCAGCCCCCAATGTTTAAGATTTTAATGTTAAGTTACAATTTTCAGAATGTCAGTTATGTTTTTGGCACGAGCACACAGTTTTCCAGAAGGCCACATTTGCTTTGTGCTTCATAATACTCAGAAAGGTAGCATGCGGATGTGCTTTGTGCCACTCTTAAGCATTTTAACAAAGAATAGACAGCAAATGGGAGAGAAAAAGCTCTATGTGTAAAAGGAACATAAGCAGCTTAGTAGAAAACTTATCTGTTCTCAAGTTCTCCTGAGTAAAAAAGAAGAAAACATAGTAATTACAGGTTCTCTGAAAACCACAAGAAAACAAACACACCCCTTAGTAATGAGTCCAGGAAGAAAACTACAAGTACCAGAACAACAAAGCAGCTTAAGTCTGTCTTAGCAGACTTGTTGCAAAATGAAAGTGTTTGGCTCACCACTGTCAAGACACAACACAGGAACTTTCATAAACCTGCCTCTGGATGAGGAACCTCTTTCAAAGTCTGTCACTGTAAACCTTACACAAATAGATTGAAATTTTTTCATCTATTTCATAATACATTCTCACTTTAGCTGCTGTGAGTCATTAGCTATAATGATGCTGGAGCTTTTACTTGTGGCTGTTTTACAAGTCATGTAGATATTCTAACAATGGCTGTTTCTTAATTACACTCACAACCTCTTTCTGAGCTAATCAAACATCTCCCTCTGAGACTCAGTTCTTGACCTAGAACTAAATCCAATTCAAGTGTGATCTTCATTTCAAATGGGCCTGCACTACTAAAACAGGGAGTCTCTACATGTGACTATTAATATACATATATATTGCTGCTGTCAGAAAAAGAAATTATTAGTAATCTAGTTAACATTCACAAAACATACCAATGAGTGTGTGCAGATTATTATTCAGAATGACAGTACCTTATCTGAGAAGGGAAAAACAGAAAGGTAGTATGTTGTTAGGGTCAATTTGACAAAACAAAAAGTTAACACTAAATAGTGTATTTTTCTTCTCTTCGTGAGGTTAGAGAACGTGGGACATTCAAAGAGCCACATTTGAAATACTATAACATAGGAAGCAAAACACAGCCTTTGGGGCTTGAGAGTGGCTCAAGTGGTGGAGTGCTTGCCTCGCAAGTGTGAACCCAAGATCCTTGGGTTCAAATACCCGTCTCACTTAACTTGTTAACTTCTCTTTCCACATCAGTAAAAATAAGAATAATAGTATTTAACTAATAGGGTTACGTTGTTATGAACATTAAAAGAGCTATGTCTGTAAAGTCCTTAGACTAGATATGTGTATATATATATATATATAATTTTAAAAATAAAATGCCATACATGTGTCCAGCAGCAATGCAGAGACTAAAATTTTTGTAGCTGTAGCTAGAGTTTAAAATGGACTGGAAAAGGGGCTGGGGATATGGCCTAGTGGCAAGAGTACCTGCCTCATATACATGAGGCCCTGGGTTCAATTCCCCAGCACCACATATACAGAAAATAGCCAGAAGTGGCGCTGTGGCTCAAGCGGCAGAGTGCTAGCCTTGAGCAAGAAGAAGCCAGGGACAGTGCTCAGGCCCTGAGTCCAAGCCCCAGGACTGGCCAAAAAAAAAAGGACTGGAAAAGACATTCACAAATTAACACATCACTGGAGTGGGTATGAAATTTCAAAAGCATTGGCAAACAAAACTAAACGTAAATTCCAGTGTTGGGACTTTAAACAAATTTCCAGACTGGCACCAGCATGTCTCTACATGTGCTTTTACATTCCTCTATAGTAACTGAGGATTTCAACCAAGCCTGACCTCTGTGTGACCTTGGGAAGTACTTTGGCTTTTTCTGTCCCTTTTCAAACTAAAATGGGCTGTGTAGCTCAGTGGTGGAAAGCGCCTGTCTCCCAAGTGGGTTCAGTCCTCAGTACTGAAGGAAACAAGCAAAAACTAGAGGAACTGTGCTACATATCTCGCTTAAGATTCTTAAGAAATATATGAAAAGAGAGAAAATAACAGGTTTTTTACAAAAACTTTTAAAACAAAAAGCCAAGGACAGAAAGCCAATCCTCCCACTTCCCTCTCACTTCAAGACAAAAATAAAAATAGAAAATTGATTCATTAGATTTTTGCCTCACAATTCCTCAGGGACAAGACTAACATTCCTGGCTGGACTAGCACCACCCTCGGGAACTACACCAGGCAGGGGTCATCTTGGGTCTCAAAAAAAGGATTGTATGAAGGTGCAGCTCAGCTCAGCACTGTATTTTTCACAGGTCTCAGCAAGACTGATTTGGGCAATGCTATTAAAAATAAAAGTGTACCGTTTATATGACATGTCCAAAACAGATTCATAGAGACAGAAAGTAAATTAATGATTACTAGATGTGGAGATAGGAGAAAAAGTTTCACGGTAAGAGATGTTTTCGAACTAGAGAGTGCTGGTATTTGTACAACTTTGTCAACTACAAGCCACATGGCACGGTGGTATACAAACTATTTTTCAGCTAAAAGAGAATGGGTTATGTCTACCTTTATAATAGAGATTTCTATTATTATCTAGTAATCAGCCTTCTTTTATCAGTAATAGAAAGAAGCAAAGAGATTAAGATAATTCTGTCAACAGTTCTTGATAACAAGAAGGCTGGAATTAGACTTCCAATTATCTATACAAGGTAGCCCCAAAGTCTGAAAACAGAAGTCAGAGAGGGATTACAAAGCCTGCTCTTAAAAAGCTGGAATTATACCTAGTGGGAAGGGAGCACACAGAGAAGACACTCGTTGCCCGCAGTAGTCAGCAGCCACGTCTTCAGCTTGTCTGAAGGCCCCAGTGTCCAGGGAGGCCCATCCTGCTTTCAGGAGCATTCAATGTTCACCTATGTGTTTCCCAAGTGAGTGGGTAATGTGAAAAGGTAGAAGGGTAAATAAGCTTCTCTGAATTATTAGACAATCTGTCTCTCTCTCTCTATGATGGTCCAAGGGGAAGAAATAGCAAAAACAAAAGCTGAAAGTTGAGAAAAGGAAATAAAATTTCTGACAATCGTTTGGCAAGATAACCAATTCTTTCTAGCGGTCCCAGCAGCCATTTATACTTACTTTAAAAGGTACGTTATATCATGTCAACTGAGCCAATCAGAAAAAAAAAGTCAAACTCCTTCTGGAATGACATGTACATGGTTCCATCCCTGCCCACTGGCAACCCCCTCTCCCACCCCTTGCCTGTCACAGAAGCAGGCTGTCTGCTACCTAGGGGCACACTCTACCTCCTCTATCTGGCTCTGCTCTCAGTCACCCTTCCCATTCCTCAAGCCTTAATTAGTATTGTAGATATATCCAAAGAATCTTTCCTTTTATTCTCTAGCATACAGCATCCCATGTATTTTCTTTTAAGGGGTTTAATCATACTGTCACTACTTTACCTGTTCCTTACCTTTTTTCCAACTTTCCCAGACCAGTTGTTTATTCACAGAGAACAGAGTCTACTTTATTCTCTGCCATATCTTAAGTATTACTATAGTGCCTTGCATATGGCTGGCATCTAATATTTGCTAAATAGATAAACCCATATTTTGGGAACTAATTGGCTAGAGAATATAAAAAGAATTACAAGAGGCATAGAGAATAAAATGACGTAACTGTTATGGACTGAATGCTGGTTCCCTCCAAAGTCATAAGTTGGAAACTATATAGTATTAAGAGATGGGGTCATCTAGGCACGGGTGGCACACGCCTGTAATCCTAGCTACTCAGGAGGCTGAGATTTGAGGGCTGCAGTCCAAAACCAGCCTGGGCAGGAAAGTCTGTGAGACTCTTACCTCCAATTAACCAGCAGAAAACCGGTAGATCGCTAGCCTTAAGCTGAAGAGCTCTGGGACAGGGCCCAGGCCCAGAGTTCAAACACCACCACCCCCCTACCAACAAGGGAGAGGGGGAGAGAGGGAGAAAGAGGGAGAGAGGGAGGGAGGGAGAGGAGAGGGAGAGAGAGGGAGGGAGGGAGAGGGAGAGATGGAGTCTTGGCTGGGCACCAGTGACTCATGCCTGTAATCCTCTCTACTCAGAAGGCCATTTTCCCCTTCTCTCACCTGATCCTCATATGTAAAAGCACTCTTGTGTGTGATTACTACTTCTACTCTACAACACTGGGTTCTTAAAATTGACTGCACATTGGAATCCTTTAAAATTATAAAAGATTGAGGAGCTTTTAAAAATTGCAAACCCATGCAACACCCCAGACTATTTAAATCTGAATCCACTGGGGTGACAGCTAAGCAGCCATCAATTTTGTTTTGTTGGTGGGGAGGGGGGCCATTGTTGGGGCTTGAACTTAGGGCCTGGGGACTGTCTCTGAGCTTCTTCTAGTACTCTACCACCTGAGCTGGTGTTTCCTGTTTATGTGGTACTGAGCAATCATGCACAGCAGGCAAGCACTCTACCACTAAGCCACATTCCCAGCCCCATCAATATATTTTTTTTCCTGTTTTTTTCTTTTTTTTTGCCAGTCCTTGAACTCAGGGCCTGACCACTGTCCCTGGCTTCCTTTTGGTCAAGGATAGCACTCTGGCCGTATTCTATGTATGTGGTGCTGAGGAATCGAACCTGGGGCTTCATGTATACGAGGGGAGCACTAGGCCATATTCCCAGCACCCCCATCAATATTTTTTAAAGCTTCTCAAATGACTCCAATGCGCAATGAACTCTCCACTCTTTTAGGAATAAGTTCAAGTACACAGAAACCACCACTTAATTCCCTATAGTTTTTATGTTGATTTATAAAGAGCTAAAGCTTACAAAAGGAATACTAATCTACAGATATTCCTTAAATTTCCTAAATTTTTGCTTAATTAAATCCTCTTTATTCTTAAGATCTTTCCAACTCCTATTAAGATATATTCCATATGTCACTGTCTCTCAGCTGTAGTAAAATTTCTAGCAACTGATAGAAGCATTCAGTCTTGTAAGTAAAAAGAACTGTGTCAACCTGGCTATGAAGAAAACGAATAAAGAATGACCACAAGCAAATGACAAAGCTGAATTAGCTGGCTTAAGCACACTTTTGAAAATGGCCTTGCCTAGCATCAATCCGCTTCTGGTCAAGGAGAAATATATTTGCGTTCTATGCACCTTTCAGTCACAAAGATAATCTAATCACACTAACACAGAAACTTATGTTGTACTTGGTTATATATTAAATGGCACAAAGAAGTTTATGTTATTCAATATTTTAAAAAATTCATTATTTTTTTTTTTACTGGTTTAATAATAAGTGGCAAGGCAGTTACCAAACTACCACTCAAAATCAGTTCTAAAGGCTATCAATAAAATCTTTAAAGAAAAGGCTTCAGAGCCGTCCTAAAAGAACTGTAAGTACATACACAAAAGAGGCAAGTAAGTGAATGTACTATGGGGTTATTTTGTCTGTCACCACAGATACAGTGATGTACAAGTTGGTTTGGGGTTTTTTTGTTTGGCTTTTTCTGTTTGGTTTTTTGGTCAGTCATGGTGCTTGAACTCTGAGGCTGAGCACTGTCCCTTCTCCTTGAACTGATTTAACATACTTTTGAATTAAGGAAGTCCTAATGGATAGGGATTTATTGTCTATGGACACAAACATATGGTGAAATATGGACACAAACAAGTTGGGATATCCATTAAAATGACTAGGAAGGCAGTTAGCTCCCTATATGTATGCCTGTATACTATACACGCATACATATGTATACATGTATATACATAGGTACATGTGTACATACATGTATACATGTATACACACACACACACACACACCTGTTGCAATCTCCCCACCAAAGGCAGGCTCTAACACTCCTGGTTATTCTCCCGTGAGAAACAGCGCAATGAAAAACACCTGGGGCTGGCGGGCAGCTCGGGGATGAAGGGAGAGCTCCGCACCGTGTCCCGGGAAGCGGTGGGCCCCGCCGGCGCCGCCCCGGGGAGGTGCGGGTCCGCCCCGGGCCCCGGGGGGAGGGGCGGGGGGAGGGGGGGCACTTACGAGACGTAGGCCGGGTAGCCGAATCCTATCAGGTTGCAGAGGAGGGACGCTCCGTACCCGAACACCAGGTACAGGGCCACCAGCCCGACGGCTCCTGGGGAGGAGGAGGGGACACGCGGTTGGAGCCGCCCGAGCGGCGCGGCGCGGCCTTCGGGGCGTTTCCCTCCGGACCCGCTCGCGGGAGACGGACCGACAGACCGGGCCCACGCAGGTCGGGCCTGCCCGCCCGTGGGGCGCCGCCGGGGCCCGGGGGGACACCCGGCCGCTCCCGCGGCGGCCCTCAGCCCTCGCCCGCCCTCCCCGGGGGAGATCCCCGCGGGGCCGAGGAGGCCCCGAGCCTCCGGGCGGGCCCCGGGTGACGCGTCAGCGCCCGGGCCTGCCCTGCGCGCCCCACGCGGCCCGGCGCGGCCGCCGCCCGCCCCCCGCCCCGGGCCCGGCCACCCCGGCCTCCCCGAGCGGCCCGCCCGCGGGCTCCCGCGCCGCCCGCGCCGCCGCGGCCGTTCCCGGGCCCGACCCTCGGCCGGCCGCGGCCACCCACCGAGCGCGAGGAAGCTGCGGTTCACGCCGGTCTTGGCCTCGAGCTTGGCCAGGAGGTCAGTCATGCAGTTCTTCTCGTGCAAGAACCGGTCGAACCTCTCTCTCATGGCTGCAGACATGGCGGGGACCGCGGCCGCCGTCCGGGCTGCTCCCTGGGCGGGTGGACGCAGAGCCCGGCGGGCGGGCGGGGCGGGGCGGGGCGGGGCGGGGCGGCGTCTGCGCGTGCTCCCGCGCGCCCTCCGCTCGCCTCGCCGAGCGCCGCCCTCCGCCCCGCCCACGCCCCGCCCACGCCGAGCCCCGCCCTCCGCCCCGCCCACGCCGAGCCCCGCCCTCCGCCCCGCCCACGCCGAGCTCCGCCCCGCCCACGCCGAGCCCGTGCGCCGCGCG
The DNA here is from genome assembly GCF_023159225.1 of Perognathus longimembris pacificus. Lineage (NCBI taxonomy): Eukaryota > Metazoa > Chordata > Mammalia > Rodentia > Heteromyidae > Perognathus > Perognathus longimembris. The sequence goes on from NC_063182.1 coordinate 37,127,093, forward strand.
GTGCCCCGGGGCGGCCCGGAGCGCCCGGCTTCTGAAAGCCCCGGTGCGGAGGGGCCCCGTGCGGGCGTCGCCGTCCCCGCTTCCCCGGAGTGCGCCGGCCGGCTGTCCCCACCCTCCCTCCGGCGCTAACCCAGCGCTCACAGACACAGGCTTCCATTTTGAATGCCTGCGGGCCCGCGGCCCTCCGCGTCGCCTCTGCCCTGCAGGTAACAGGTTGCTTGGGAAAAAGAACAAACCGCACACCAGCGGAACCCCAGCCCTCCCCCGGGGCACGCCTTCTCTGGACGTGTGGCGGGCTCGCCTGGCACGAACCCGCCTGCGACGTCGGGGCCGGCGCTGTCCCCCAGGGAGAGGAAGAGGCCGGCCGCCGCGGCCCCGGCTCCCCGGGGCTCCCTCAGCCGCGGGCCCGGCTCCCCGGGGCTCCCTCAGCCGCGGGCCCGGCTCCTCCTCGGCCCCGGGCCCCGCGCGTCCCCGGACGGCCCCTCCGACACCCCTCTCTCGGCTCTCCCCGCACGTCCTGCGGAGCCCGCGGTGCTCGCGCTCCACACGCCCCCCCTCCGGAGGACTCGAGCTGGGCTCCGGGCCCGGTGTGGACGCGGGCCCCGCGCGCTCGGTCCTCCCGGCCATTGCCTCGCTGATGTCCGGGAGAGGAGCCGTTAACGCCCTTTCCCCTCCTTTACCCTCACCCCGGAGAGCATTGGCTCAGCTTCCTCAGCTCTCCCCTCCCCACACCCCCACGGCCACACCAGTGGACAAATTAGACAGTAGGGGAAATGAACACCGGGCATGGCGGTCGGTGTGTGTGATCCCGCACACGGGCACGGGCAAAAGACGGAGCGTGGAGACCAGCACAAACAAAACACCAGAACCTACATAAAACATAACTACAATTAAAAAACGAGGCATTGCCCTTGCCCTGATTTCAAACAACGAAGGAAAGAAGGAAGGTAGGAAGTCAAATAGATGGTTATTTTGATAATCTCCTAACCCCACGGTCCATTCAGTCTTCTTTCTCCTTTTCTCCTCCTTCCTCCGTTTTCCATTTTCCTTTCTCCTCCCTTCTCCTCTCTCCTCCTTGGTGCTCTCTCCTCTCCTCTCTGCTCTCTGCTTTCTCCTGTCTCCATTCTCCCCTCCCCCTTCGCCTCCGCCTCCCCTTCCCTCCCCTTCTCCCTCTCCTCCAGCTGCTCCCTCTCTTCAGTGTTGAAGAATCCAGGGCTTAGAATTAACAGGCACTAATTTTACCACTGATTCACACTCCCAGTCAACACAGGTTCTCAGAACTTGATTTTTTTTTTCCAAGTCAACTCAAAGCACACTTGTGCCAAAGTTAGCTACTCACTGTTGTAGGCAGTACAGCTAACTCCATCTTGATTAGGGAAACTGGTAGCAATTATTAAAATGCAGTTAAATATTAGGTCAAATATTTGATGGCAAAATTCTGCTTCTGTAAATGGCTTGCTCAACTTGATTGTTGCATGCTCTACCCCCTGCGTCAACCCCTTTACAAACCCCAGCTCGAGGACTGTTATGGGTCGCAGTTTCAGTCTGTGCTGCGTCCCTGGCGGGTCAGTTTGCTTTTTACTTCCCCAATAAATCCATCTTTGCTTGAGACTGTCTCTGTGTGGTGGACTCTGGAGGGATATGGGTTTGAGTCCCACTTGGGGTACCTCCCCTGGACCCCATAACACTCAACTCCAAAATTTGACAAGCTAAATGAAAATACATTATTTTAAAGTAATATAAGAACAGTAGATAGAGAAGCGTCGTTAGTCCAGCTGAAGTAGATAAAGATGTGTTTATTCATGTCAGTGGACCAGGAAGACCCTTCTGGAAGGACGCAGTTGCAAGGGTGTGGGCAGCTGAGGGCCTGGGTCAAGCCATTGGCTAATCTCAGTCTCTTTGAGATCTCTTGCAGAAATGTATGTGAGTGTGTGCATGTGAGTGTGAACATGTTCAAGATTAAAACTGTCAGTATGATGTAAAAATAGGTGAGTTTCAGTTTAAACTCCAAAAAAGTTATCAAGTTGCAGTGTTATCAAATGTTATAAAGGATTATTGCATTGCTTTTAAGAGGAATTATACTTTAAACAAAAGATTTCTTTAATTTACAGTTGAAAAATATTGGTATCTTAATGCGTTATTTCCCTCCACTGTTTAAAAATTTGGGACTAAATGTCAGAAAATTTGGATATTAATGTTTATCACTGTTAACTGCTTTGGGTTTCTCAGAGATCAAGAGGAAAGGATAGGAACACTTAGGATGGGCCTGTGTGCCTATCTTCGGGATTGAGGGGTGAGGGGTGAACTTAGCTGGTCCATGCGTGGTGAGACAGGCCCCAGGGGGAGTCCACACGTGGTGGATAAAGAGTAGGCTGGCACAAAGGCAGTTCATCAGTCCTTAAGGAGTCAATAGGTATGTGCCCATTCTGTAGTACAGGCCAATGGAGGCCATTCTTTGTTCCTTGCAGATGGACATTGGAAACCTGATGGTAAAATGGGCAATGTGATGATTTGTTTGGTATTTCTAAAACTGCACCTTGGGATGTATTAAAATTTGGAAAAGTCTTAAAAAGAGGGTTACAAAGTTTATTTGTATGATATAACTTGATTTCTATCCTATTTTGCAATTTGAATGCATTTTTTAAAAGCAAAGATGCTGAAGTCTGGATCTTTGTGTTTGTAATTGTGGTGCTTGTAATTCTTGCATTAAGGAAAAACTATCATTTGAGTTCAGTGCAAAAAAATGAGCAAGGGGCTGTGCCCAGAGCCTCTAGGTTTCCGAGTTCTTCAAATGTGATTGAAAGCTGAAGTGTAAGTGTTAAAGCAGAAGTTAGTGGAAAAGGCTTTAAAAATCAAGAATGGATTTGGAGATAAGGTTGCTCAAATTGGAAAAAGGAAAAATTAGAGCTGCCAAAATGATTGTAAACAATCATTGCTATTGCAGTTTGCCTATAAGTTTTGTAACAGATTCCAGCAGGCCCACAGAGAAGGACAGATGATACAAGTTTGTCAGATGTAACTTTGGCCCTTAGTAGGTTCCAGGTAAGATCATGCTTAAAAATTACTTCTGTGTTGACCACCTTGTAGCTTTTAATTGGAGTAATATGGCCTCATGTGTTGGCTCATGATCTGAAATCTGCAGTTTGAAGCCAGCTCAGGCAGAGAAAGTTCCCTGTGAGAGTGTTCATCTCTAATCAGCCAGCAGAGTACTGGGAATCAGAGTTGCTTTGAGGCTCAAAGTGGCAGAGTGCTAGCCTTGAGTTGGAGAGCTGAGGGACAGCACTCAGGCCCTGAGTTCAAGTCTAGCAGCCGACCAAGGGAAATGCAAAAGGTGCATTTATCCCAGCATGGAAAAGTCACTCCAGAGACAAAAGTGATGGAGTATCCACAAGCAGTAAGCCACTGCTTGGATGGCAGAGATGGTATCAGATCCTAGAATCACTTGTGTTTGACCCTTCAAAAGTTAATCAGAGCTGGGAAATCATTGGAGAATAGTCTATAAGCATGCCTTTCTCATGGCCATGTCTGTCTACTAAGTAATTGGGCAGGAACTTACCAGTCATTTGTAGTAGTGGGTAGTCAACAAAACTAAGGTTGTCAAATGGGGA